>NW_020200986.1:57728-91865 GCF_001531365.2 Cynara cardunculus var. scolymus
CGGGAAAAGCTAGAGGATGGTTCTATCTCAACTCCCCATATTCGAACCAGGGATCAATTAGCCGATGTCTTCACAAAAGCACTACCCGGGAGTCGAATCACTTATATTTGTAGCAAGCTGGGCATGATCAATATCTATGCTCCAGCTTGAGGGGGAGTGTTAGAATATATTGTAAATATATTATGTCTGTTTAGGGTTTCTATTGGGCCGTACAGGCCTTTGCTTATTTGGGTTTGGGTTTCTTTTTAGTGTCTATATATACACGCCTCTCCTTTGTAATTATTCATTCAGTAAATAAGAATACTTCTTCTCTCTGTCCCTCTGATCACACATCACAAATCAGAAGTTTCCGTTGGTGACAAAGTAGACAAAACAAAAAACAGTAGCAGCCAGCCAAGAAGATACCATCACGATAGCAAAGAAAATCTTCCGGGTTCTTGTCAGCGACAATAATGATTAAGACTCGCAACGATGAAGAGAGATGAAGCAATTAAGGCCAAAATATAAACGAGTCTAGATTTTTGATAACATGGCGTGAATTGGAAAAAAGAAAGAGGGAGAGGGAGAGGGAGAGAGAGAGAGAGAGAGAGAGAGAGAATGTATATTGTCTTGTATTTAACCATGGAAAAGACCCACCATATATATACAATAATCTTACTTTATCTTTTACTTAATTAATACCTATGCTCGATGCAGTAAAACACACTCTTTTCCACATGTTTAAAGAGGTAATAGCATCTTTAAAAAAATGCAAGAAAGTTGACATCATGAATAATGTACCCCATATTTGGCGCATTTGACACAATTATATGATATATTGAGTTCCCAATATATATATTAGTGAGGGCACTAGAAAGGTTCGCACCAAATATGGTTTGTAGTGTGTTTGTGTATTACATCTCTTATGCTTGAATCATATACCATACTGAGACATTATTCATAAACATGTAAGCGTAGATGAGTAAAAACTTAATTTAGATAGCAGCACATTCACCCTCTGCATATGTTTCGATGTTTTCTCTTCAATAATTCATTTCTTTCAAGTGGCTTTACTTCTATTAGACATGGTGGACCAACATAGGATTCACTTGATTTCACTAATTCTATTGAGACTATACCCTATTTCAGTTCATGCAAATCTATTCATGTACTGGTAGGGGGAACCCTCGAATATGTTAGAAGATCTCGAATTGATCTTCCAGTTCCAGGTCGTGATCGTAAATGGATTCGAGTACCAGGAGAGGAGAGACAATCTTTCATGACAGAGGGACGAGCAAGTGAGAGATTGGGGGAAAAAGAGGTAGGCCTAGTCATTTGAATTGATTAAAATTAAAAGCAATCAAAACCCCAATAACCATATTTGTATTAATATCATTAAAAAAATATGCATATTACAACACAAGATTAGCACAACTTGGAAGGAAAGAACTTGACATACGAATGACAACTGTCGTATCCAAAATCCTCCCCAAAATATTGTACTAGCATTTGGGCTCGACATCTAGAAGTACGAATAGCGTATCTGCAAAGCATAAAAATGGTATTGTAATGTACAATGTTAAGGAATGTCAAAAGTGAAGACACTGAAAAAGGTGATTATATGTCAACCTGAAGCAATCAGATAACATCTTATATGCATGTCGAGTTTGTTCTTCATTTCTTTTGTTTGGAAGAAGTGACGGCATTCTTGATAAATTTGCATAAAGAACTATTAAACAGAGCATAGAAAGTTAATGCAACAATAAACCTTGAATAAAAAATTAACCACAATGATTGAGGAAACAAGCAATTGAGCATCTAACTAGTTAACTTTAAACGATCAGAGTATCCCAGCTAATGAATTCATGTCAAATGGAATATTGAGTAACATATTGTATTGAATGCTCAAATATTGAATAAAAGGTTGTATTGATTACTTAAATATCGAATAAGAATAGCATAACATATATTATCCCTTAAAAGAACAATTAAATATTAGTAAAATAAAGTCTTTTTATGACCAATGAAGACAAAATTTCAAGTGCATATGTACATGACATTATAATGCATCTAAATAAGGGAAGCCTGCTATCATCTATATCAAGGATGTTACCAATTCCTATAATAACACAAATGGATATTCTTTCATCTATACTTCTTTCTTTCTATTCTTGCTCTAATACGTTCGCGAAGAACCATATCATTCACTCATCACAAAACTTGTTAAATTTTGTTTCCCGAAAATATTAGTCATGCTTTAAACATAATTGTTGACATTAACAATAAGTATGTTTAAAGAAGTCATATTATTGTTAGGATAAGTAAATACAATTATAAAATAACTATAAATAAACTACAATGATCAAAATCTTCAAAATATAGTGACCTAAATGTTAATATTAGAAAGTTGCATGGCATTTTGACCATGTATTAGCCTGAATGTAAGTGCAATTAGCATAATGTACAGAGCACTCCTATGTAATTAGTATCTCTATATATAGAGAGCGATTGTAATTAAGTTACATATCAAAATCAGTACACAAAACCCTTGTGGTTTATTTTGGTATCAGAGCCAAGTTACCAAAACCCTACCTGCCCTCTTGGTCACACCACTACAAGGCTGATCGTCTGCTGCCGCCGCCGCCTCTTTTAATCTGACCGTCCGCTGCCGCCGTCGCTGGAATCTGCCGCCGTCGCCACTGGAGTCCTCCGCTGCCACTGCTGGAACCCTAATTTTTGAATTTATCGTCCACTGCCCGCTGCCGCCGCTGGAACCCTAATTTTTTAATCTGCCGTCTGCTGCCGCCGGAACCATGATTTTCAGTCTTCTATTCTTTTGCGGTGCATTACTACATCATGGCTCTAATAGCCTCTTTCACAACAGCGGAGAAACAATCTCACAATTCACACAAGTTTGCTTTTACCCTTACTCCTAGAAACTAAGGTTATTGGAAAACAATGACTCAACCCTTTCTTGTCACAAATAACCAGTTCGGATATATAGATGGATCAATACCGTGTCCATCCAAACATCTACCATCAACCACAACCACCTCCGATCCAAAGGCTACCACCAATCCAGAAGATAACCCTAATTACCCGATTTGGATTTCTAATAATGCTCACGTTCGCATGCTGATTATCTCCACCAACTCTGAAGCCTCTTTTCGACATGTCCAGGGTGAAACTTCCCGTGATCTATGGTTGCCCTAAAACGAGCCTATGACCCTCACACATCATCCGGAGAATATACACTAAAAACTCAACTTCTCAAGATTCAGATGAAAGGTGATGAAACTTCACGAGTATGCAGATGCTCTAGCTGCCATTGGCGAACTTGTCAAAGATAAAGATCTCGTTATGCTTGTAGTTTCTACTCTCCATGAAGAATACAATGGTCTTAAATCTACCATCACCGCACGTCAATTCCAGACTGCCTTCGATGAACTTCAAGCCCTTCTCAGTGACCATGATTACATGCTTGGGAAAACTCGTACCTCTACTCCATCTGTTTCTCAAGTTTTTGCAACTACAACCAACAATTATGGTTTGTCACAGCCTTCTAATATGTCACAGCCTTCTGTCTATCATCATCAACAACTTGCTGCTCAAATCAGTTCTATTGCATCTACCCTTGGTTATCAGTTGATGCTTGTTGCAACTTCAGGCCCTCAAGCTTTCTAAGGTTCTTGTCAGCCCCACAACAACAATCGTGGTAATCTTCGCCTTGGAACTTCTCGTGGCAGCAGCCATAGACATGGCGATGGTCACCAATTTAGCTGGGCATCCAATCAAAACACAGTATATGGAACTTGTAACCGCTGTGGTATTGGGCACCTCCCATCACAGTGTCCTAATTGTGATCCATCCACCATTCGTCCTAGGCAAACTTCTAACTTTGCCAACAACCGTGCCTCCCCATCTCCTGAATCAACTTCATGGTTTCATGACACAAGAGCGAACTGTCATGTTACGCCTAACTTAGCAAGCATGGATAACTCTGAAGCTTATCATGGTAGTGACGCTCTCCATGTTGGTAATGGTAAGGGACCCTATACTTCATATTGGCTCCTCAACCATTTACTCACCACACAAACCCTTTTGTCTATCTAATATTCTTCACGTTCCAGAAATCACCAAAAATCTTCTCTCCAGAATTTTTGTTTAGATAACAATGTTTTCTTTGAATTTCACTCAACTTTTTTGTCATGAAGGACAAGTCTACACGCACTACCCTGCTTATGGGCCCCAGTGAGAATGGTCTTTACTCTGTTCGTCAACCTCAGCTCAGGTCTATCAATAATATCGCTTTTGCGTACTGATCATGCATCCTCTACCTTTTGGCATAGGCGGCTCGGTCATCTACATCAACGTCTCTTTCATGTTATGCTTTCTAGATTTTCTGTTCATGCTACAAATAAGACATTACCTTTTTGTACATTCTGTCAAATGGACAAATCATCAAAACATTCATTACTTGTTTCTTCCTTTCGAAGTAATAAAATTTAAGATTTGGTTTATTGTGATGTCGGGTCCTGCACCTATTCTATCTTTTGAAGGTCTTCGTTACTTTATGATATGTGTTGATCATCATTCTCGTTATATGTGGATCTATCCATTGGCTCAAAAATCAGATGTCTACAACACCTTCAAAGGTTTCCTTACCATGGTCGAAAGACAATTTACAAGTCAAAAACGTTCAAACTGACTGGGGTGGTGAATTTCGAAATCTATCTCCCTTCTTCTCATCTCTTGCATTCATAATCGCCGTTCATGTCCTCACACCAGTGAACAAAACGGCTTCGTGAAACGACTCAATCAACATGTCATTGAAACTGGTCTCACTCAGCTTGCTCAATCCAGTGTTCCTCAACATTTCTCACCGTTTTTGGCATTAAGTCTTCGATACCACATTCGCATGCCTTCGCAAACCTCAACAAATTCAAACGATGTCCCAGTTACTCCTTTCTTCGGGTCTTCGGTTGTCAATGCTTTCCTCACCTTCGACCGTACAACCATCACAAAATTGACTTTCGGTCAACCCCTTGCATCTTTCTTGGCTATAGTCCTTTCTGTCATGGCTATCATTGCCTAGACCTATCGACCGAGCGTTTATACAATGATCGTCATGTTCGTTTCAATGAAGACCACTTCCCCTTTGTCATTCCTATTGTCCCCACTTCCTCACCTACATCATCATGTCCCTAGACCTCCTCGATATCACCTCACGTGGTAACCCACAACATTCCACATGTCGCTCCATCTCTTGTAATACCTGATCCGCCTAATTCACCACATACTTTCTCGCCAATCTCTCAGTGTTCTCCTAAACCCACTTCCCCTTTACACCATGATCCAGATACCAGTGGTTCATCTCCATTATCATCCACTTCCTCCTCTCCATCACCACCACCACCTCCACCTCCTCCTCCTAGACAACGTCCTCCTAACCTCCGGCTCAACCTCAAACAACAGGTTCCCTTCATCCCTCAGCTCATCTTACCACCACCTCCACTACACCTATTGAACTCGTTTACCATTGCCAACGAATCTCCTGAATGCATCGAGCAATGGCCGAGGAGTACTCCGCTCTAGTTAAAAACGGCACGTGGTCTCCAGTTCCTCGTGCTCATGATACTAATGTTGTTGATTGTAAGTGGGTTTACGGGATAAAAAGGGACAAGACAGGTGCCATCACTCGTTACAAAGCGAGACGCGTTGCAAATGGTTTTCGGCAACATGGCATTGATTTTCAAGAAACCTTTAATCATGTTGTCAAGACCACTACCATCAGGGTTGTTTTATCGCTTGCGGTTTCTCAAAATTGGTCGCTCATGCAAACTGATGTTCAAAATGCTTTTCTTCATGACCACCTTACTGAAACAGTCTATATGAAGCAGCCTCCGGTCTTTATTCTCCCACGACTATTAGATCATGTTTGTTACTCCACAAGTCCATTTACGGCCTCAAACAGGCCCACGGGCTTGTTTCACCGCCTTTCCAAGGCTCTTCATACCCTTAGCTTTGTAGGCTCCAAGACTGATCCTTCACTGTTTATTTCCAATCATGGCACTCTTTTATACATCTTAGTGTATATGGGCGACATCATCACAGGAAACAATAATGTTGCTATCGACGCCATCGTTCAACAACTGAGCTCAGCTTTTTTGATAAAGGATCTAGGCCCTCAAAACTACTTCTTGGGTATTGAGATCGTCCCTCAAGGACCAAACATCATCCTTTCTCAAAAGAGGTACATATTGGAGCTCTTACAATGAGCAGGCTTCTCAGACTCTAAGCTCGTGCCTTCCCCCATGACCTCATCCTATTCGCTATCTTTAGCTGACAGTTGTGCTTTTTCTGACCGAGTTAAATACAGGCAGGTCCTTGGTGCTCTTCAATATGTTACTTGTCGGAATGTACATATTATAGATCAGGATGAATCCCTATGTCATGGAATTTAGTTTCTATAATTATGGGATATTGTTACCTTCTTTATCATTATCTTTTCTATATCTTTTCCTTGATTTCCTTGATTTAGCTTTCCTTTATCTCTTGTAAATTTCCTATATATAGGGCCTTCTACAATCAAAGGAAAGAGTGAAAATGTCATTATTCAATTCATTTTTCATGTCATGGTATCAGAGCTTTAGGTTTCTCTCAGAAATCTAAAACCCTTGTTCTATTTTATCTCAGCCTTAATTGACTTCTCAATGTGCAACCTTATCGTTGCAAGTGTTTCTGATCGAACAGCCTTAATTGTTGTATTTCCTTTGATTGAACGACCTTTTTGTCAACTCATGGATTTTTTGGGTTCTTTAGAATAGTCATCAGGAACTTGCTCTTTAACTCTCTCAGGTAAATTACCTTTCCCTTTTTGTCTGAATGCCTCGAGTAATAACCTTGTCAACTCATGGATAATAGATTTCTGGTGTGCCACCGATCATATGACAGCTTCCAGTTTTTTTCATAATTACACTCCATGCCCTAGCAACCGAAAGATTACAGTAGCCAATGGCTCATTAGCAACTGTTGCAGGCTTTGGAGATATACATATCACACATAACCTTGTCTTAAAAAATGTCTTACATGTACCAAAACTGTCAGCCAACCTTGTTATAATCCAAAAACTCACTCATGATCTTAAATGTTGTGCTATTTTTTCCTCTTCATATTGTGTTTTTCAGGAACAAGACTCGAGGAAGAGGATTGGACTTGCTAAGGAAAGGAATGGCCTTTATCTATTCCAAGGATTAGATACTTCTAAGTTTCATTGTGATATTTGTGAATTGGCCAAACATACTCGTATTTCTTTCCTATGAGTAATAAAAGGAGCTCCCTTCCATTCCAGTTAATTCATATTGACATATGGGGACCTTCCAACATACCTAATGTGTCTGGGGCTTGTTGGTTTGTATCCCTAATTGATGATTGCACTCAGGTCACATGGCTCTTCCTCCTTAAACATAAATCTGAAGTTATAATTGTTATACCTAACTTCCACTTAATGATTCAAAACCAGTTTGGGGTCAAAATAAAGAGTTTTAGAACCGACAATGCCAAGGACTATTTCAACCAAATTTTATCACCCTACTTTCAATCACAAGGCATTATCCATGATTCTTCATGTGTTAACACAGCCCAACAAAATGGGGTAGCTGAATGGAAAAATGGTCATTTACTTAACACTACCCGAGCATTGTTTTTCCTGGGAAATGTTCCTAAATCCTATTGGGGGGAAGTTGTCCTTACTTCCACACACATGATAAACAGGCTTCCTTCACGTACATTGGGAAATAAAACTCCCATGGAACTTCTTAAGGACTTCTACCCTCACTTCAAAACATCCAATGGTCTCACACCTAAGATGTGTGCACTACCTTTGTTCACATCCACAACCAACATAGAAGCAAGCTATGTGTCTTCCTTGGTTACTCATCCACTCAAAAAGGGTACAAATGCTACGATCCCTCATCCCACAGATTCTACATCTCTGTTGATGTCACTTTCACAGATAACAAACCTTTTTTCTTCAAGTCCTCTCCGCAGGGGGAGAATTCAATGATGGAATATAGTCCTTGGGAAACTTTTGAACCATTCAAAAAATTTGACCTCCCAACTCGTAGTGTTGACTCCACATCAGAGTCCGTAGAGGAGGAACAATTTGCATCCGAGTCATCCACCCTCTAAATGAACCTAAACCATCCAATGAGCCAGATGAACCTGATTCAAACCCAAGTATGGTCGATGTCTCCAACAATTCTCCAAATCCTCCTCAAGTGAATACAAGAAGAAAGGCCGTTCCTACGCCAACGCAAGTCCAAAAATACGAATCAAGTCTTGGGAATGAGAACATGACAAGAGTTGACCCACCTTTACACACACGACATGCTTCCACCATACCGAAGATGATCTACCCATTGCCAAGAGAAAAGGGGCTAGAGAATGCACTAAACGACCATTATATCCATTATCTCACTATGTCTCTCTTGAACGATTATCCCCAACCTACAAAAAGTTCATTATGAGTCTAAATACCATTTCTATCCCTACCAATGTTTATGAGGCAATATCAAAAAGGGAATGGAGGGATGCTATGAAGAAGGAAATGAGTGCATTAGAGAAGAATGATACATGGGAGATTGTTGATAAGCCGAAAGGAAAAAACATTATTGATTTTAAATGGATCTTTACAACAAAATACAATGTTGATGGATCCCTTGAGAGATATAAGGCAAGGTTAGTGGCCATAGGATACACACAAACTTATGGGGTTGACTACCTAGAGACATTTGCTCCTGTTGCAAAAATGAACACACGTAAGAATTCTATTGTGTCATCATTAGTTGTTAACCTAGGCTGGAAAATTTTGCAGTATCATGTAAAGAATGCCTTTCTTCATGGAGATTTAAATGAAGAAATATGCATGAGTATTCCCCCATGTTTCAATGTTGACACGAGTAATAAGGTGTGCAAGCTAAGAAAAGCACTCTACATATTGAAACAATCTCCTAGGGCATGGTTTGGGAGATTTGCAAAAGTCATGAAGGAGTCTGGGTATAAACAAAGTCAAGAGGATCACACTCTATTCATTAAGCACTCGTCCATAGGGGGAGTAACTGCTCTCCTTGTCTATGTGGATGACATCATAGTTACAGGAAATGATGAGGGAAAAGATGGGATTAAAGGAATGGTTGATGAAAGAATTCGAGATAAAAGAATAAGAAGACTTAAATACTTCCTAGGAATTGAGGTGGCATACTCCAAGCAAGGGATCTTCATATCTCAACAGAAGTATGTGACTGATTTATTGATAGAAACAGGAAAGAGTGGGTGTAAGCCGGTATCTACACCAATTGACCAGAACCATAAGTTGGGTGAAGTTAAAGAAGCACCGACGGTTGACAAGAGAATGTACCAGAGGTTGGTTGGCAGATTGATATATCTTGCTCACACTCGGCCAGGCATAGCTTACTCGGTGAGTGTAATTAGTCAGTTCATGCACGATCCAAGAGAACCTCATCTTCAAGCAGCCTACCGGGTATTGCAGTACTTGAAAGGTAATCAACGGAATGGCACTCTATTTAAGAAGAATGAAACTCTTACTCTTGAAGCCTACACTGATGTTGATTACGCTAGTTCTAAATTGGATTATAGATCGACCTCAGGATATTGCATTTTCCTTGGAGGTAATCAGGTGACATGGAGAAGCAGAAAAGCAAAATGGGGTGGCAAGGTCTTCTGCAGAATCAGAGTTTAGGGCGATTTCGCATGGATTGTGTGAGTTATCAGGGCGATTTCGCATGGATTACGTGAATTATTAGGGCCATTTCGAAATGTACATATTATCTTTTCTGTATCTTTTCCTTGATTTCCTTGATTTATTTTCCCTTTTATCTCTTGCAAATACCCTATATATATATAGGGCCTTGTATTATCAAAGGAAAGAGTGAAAATATCATTATTCAATTCATCTTTCATGTCATTACTCTTTCTCGGCCAGATATCGCTTTTGCAATTAATAAAATGTGTCAATTCATGCATGCCCCTACCGAATCACATTGGTCTGCGGTCAAACGGATTCTACGTTATCTTCGGGGCACTGTTGACTGTGGCTTACTCGTTCGTCAGGCATCTACTTTATCTCTCCAAGCCTTCTCCGATGCTGATTGGGTGGGTGTTTGGATGATCGCTGGTCCACGGGGGGATTTGCCATCTATTTGGGTTCTAACGTTGTATCTTGGACCGCTCGCAAAAAACACATTGTTTTTCGATCCTCTACCGAGTTGGAATACAAAGCTCTGGCTGATATTGTAGCTAAACTTACTTGGCTTCAAGCTCTACTTCATGAACTTGGCATTCGTGCCCCATCAGCTCCTATCCTATGGTGTGATAATCTAGGTGCAACCTATCTATCAGCCAACCCGGTCATGCACAAACAAAGCATGTGGAACTTGATTTTCATTTTGTCAAAGAAAAGGTTGCTCAAGGAGACCTTCGTGTACAGCTCATTTCCACAAAAGAGCAAATTGTTGATATTTTCACGAAGCCGTTGACGACTCCTAGATTTCTATTCTTACGATCCAAGCTACTGGTCGTTACCCATCCTTAACTTGTTGGGCGTATTAGACTGAATGTACTTAAGTGCAATTAGTATAATGTAGAGGGCACTCCTATGTAATTAGTCTCTCTATATATGAAGACCGATTGTAATTAGGTTACATATCAAAATCAATACACAAAACACTTGTGGTTTATTTCTATGCAAAAACATTGGTTTTGTCAGGTGCCGGCTACTAATGGCAATGTCCTAAATGTCGGATGAAGAACTCCGTATTTTGTTATTCGAAAAAGAGATTGTTATTCGAAAAAGAGATAGGTACAATGGCTATTTGTACATGTCAGAAAAGGAATCCTAGTAGGGAACATATAGTATATATGTACAACTGCTATATACAAGGTACATGAGCCAGAAATTATCATAATCTTCTATATAAAAAAACAATATCTCTACAGCCCCTCCCTCAAGCTTGGAAATATTGTTGTACCTTGGGTCAAATAGTCAATACTAGTAAGCATGGTAAATGTTAAATGAAAGGTACAAGTAGTTAGTGCAATTGTACAAGTTGTTAATGCATGCTATTAGGTATAAATGAAGGGGTCGGGGTTTAAGGGAGTATCGGTTAGTTTTGTACGAAATGGATATGGGCAACAGTCTTGAGAAAGCATATAGTCTCTTGAGAACTGAGAAACCCTTTGTATATATTCCATTTTAATGAAGGTTTTAGCATTAGATCATCGGTGTGTAACAAATGGTACTGAAGTAGTCAATTTTGAAATTGACCAGGAGCTGCCTTCTTACCGCACAAAAGATAATGGAGTATTTCTTCGATGAAGTCGACAATGGATGCGATTCAAGAAGATTGGAAAATCATAAAGGAATAGATTCAAGAAGACTTGAATTATGTCCAAGAACAATCAATTGTTCATGAAAATCGCAAACTTACAATCTTGAGTTATCTAGTAAAATGAAAATGAGGATGTCGGGATAGCTCAATTGGTAGAGCAGAGGACTGAAAATCCTCGTGTCACCAGTTCAAATACCACTATTTTTGGTTTTGGCTCTTCCAGATCATTCCCGCAGGAGATCCGGACCCTTTTTCAGAAACGAGAGAAAAACAAGATGAGAGAGGGGGGGAAGGAGAAAGGGTGAATCTGAAGCCAAAATCAAATTGAGAACCAAAAACGAATCCAAATCCAGATTTGAATGTCGATCTGAAACCCTATCCGAATCCAGATCCATATCTGATTCTGAATCCAAAACCGAATCCCTATACAGATACAAATCTGAAAACAAAATCAAATTCAATCCCGAATCCAGAGTTAATTTTGAATCCAAAACAAAATCCCTAACCAGATCCAAATCTGAAACCAAAATTAGATTCAATCCCGAATCCAAATCTGAAAACGGATCCAAATAGGAATTAATATAATTCCAATTGCCATTACAAAAGTGATGGCAATTTTGGGCATTAAAAGATATTTTTGGATGGTAATTATTCCCAAACCCTACCCGAAAATGGACCTGGAACCTTACCAGAATCCAGATCTAAAACCTTACCCAAATGTTGATCTTAAAATGGATCTAAACCCTATTTGAATCCAGATTCCAGTCCATATCTCCAACCACATCAAAGTTTTGTACGGCTTGATCATTCCTATTGGGTTTTGAATATGAAGCTGAAGTGGAAGGGATTACGTTCTCCAGAAGAGCATTGGGATGATCATATAATGTGGCAAAATAAATTTCTTTATTTTTTCTACCCACCTTGAGAACAAGGTGGAAATTTGGGGGCGGGTATTGTTCTGTACTGGGTCAAATAGTCAATACTAGTAAGCAGGGTCAATGTTAAATGAAAGGTACAAGTAGTTAGTCCAATAGTACAAGTTGTTAATCCAGCCATCCATCCAGGTATAAATAAAGGGCTTGTGGTTTAAGGGAGTACCGATTAGTATTGTGTGAAATTGAGATTGGCAACAGTCATGGGAGAGCGCTCAGTCTCTCGAAAACTGAGAAACCCTTTGTATACATTCCATTTTAATTGAAGGTTTTAGCATTTGATAATCGGTGCGTAATACATACTGATCATTCCAGCCTCGAGCATAGATTTTGAAACATAGGTCCTTAAAGAGCTTTAGTTAGGAGATCTGCAATTTGTTGTTGTGATGGCATGTATCCAAGATTGATAAGTTTAGCTTCAATCTTTCCACTTATGAAACGTGATCAATCTCATTTGTTCAATCATGGTGGTTGGGAATCTTTGCGATACATATCGTTGCTTCATTGTTGCACGCAAGTGTGGTTGACTTTGAAGTCTCAACTTTGCATTCACTAAAAGTGGTCTCTTAAGCCACATCCCTTCACATATTCCATGTGTCATTGCTCGATATTCGGCTTTATACTACTTCATGCCTACTTGCCCATATAGAAGTATAATAACCCTCTGGTCAGAAAGAGATCCAATCCAGTCTCTGCATCAGTGAACACTTTTGTTCCTTTATTTGAACCTTTTCTAAATGCTATTCGCTTGCCCAGTGTCCCCTTGAGATACCTCAGGTTTTGATGTGTTGCCTCCATGGGTTCCTCTGTGGGATTGTTTATAAACCGGCTTACAACCTTATCGAAAACCCTATGTCAGGCTTTACATATTTCCCACTAAGCCTTGGTACCTTCCTCTTTTTACCGAGTGTTGTATAGATCCTACTTTGTTGTATAGATCCATTGGTGTGTGAGCAAGTTCACACCCAAGCATTCTTGTTTCTTTAGAATATCTAGGACATACTTCCTTTAAGAGATGAAGATTTCTAGTCTTGGTCTAACAACTTGCATTCCAAGGAAATACTTCAAATTTTCAAGATCTTTAATCTCATGCTCTCTTGACAATAGGTTTTTGAGACGATCTTTTATGTGATCGTTGCTGGTCATGACTATATCATCAACACAGACAATAAGAATAGCTAACGTTCGATCTGAGGTGTGCTTGACAAAATGAGTGTAATCCGCTTCACATTGAAGGTATTCCTTTTTGAGAACCGTAGGAAACAATTCAAACCATGCCCATGGGACTATTTTAAGGTTGTAGAAAGACTTCCTGAGTTTGCATATTTTTCCTTGAGTTGCCCGAGTTAAAACCTGGTGGCAAGTCTATGAAAACAACTTCTTAAAGTTCGCCATTGAGGAAGACGACTTTTACATCAAATGGTGCAGTGGCCAATTTAGGTTTGCAGCAGTAGATAGCAAGATTTTGATGGTGTTCAACTTGAAAAGTAATGGAAATGTTCCTTATTAGTCCATCTGGTTTGATTGACTAATTCCTTTTAGCCACCAACTATAACACTCGTGGTACCAAAGGAATTTCAATTACGGTTTAAGCGAGCTATTTGGAGGTAATTGTTAACATTATGGTGCTTGGATGTGTTTAATAGTCGTGGCATGTTATAGGATCAAAAGGTTAGAAAAATTGGGTAATAGGAATAAAATTCTCGATAATAGGAAGAAAAATTGTGGCCATCTAATTTATCGCTTGTAATAGGAAGAAAATTCTCGAAGTATCCTAGATGATTCAAGTAAGATGCCTTTGGATTGGATATGACTTCTAATTAAATTGGAAATGGGTTCTCCGCCAACCATGGAGAATTTTAGAGTTTCAGCAGTTTAAGGAGAGCAAGATTAGGTTTTAGCAATGGTTTTAAGGGTGATGTTGGTGAGGGAATGACGACGACAACAAGAGGACTTTGAAGCTTACCATTGTTGCTTGGTTGATGTTGCGATTGGAACATGGCTGCTATCTATTCATTGAATTTGCTTGATTCCATTTTTTATATAGCTCGCTCCCCCTTTTTCCAAGAATCCATGCACTTCCCTTTACTCCATAGGGCCTTCTTTAATAGATTCATAGCCCAAAGCCATCCATTTCCGTCAAATGACCCGGCCTCTGGCAAGAAGAGAGTAGTACGAGGCTGGGATCAGAGTAGCTCTGGTACCAAGTGGAATTCCTTACTTTCTTATTCCATAAAGAGAGAGCTACAAGGCTATTTATACAGATCAGGAAAGGAATCCTACTAGGAAACATGTTAGAGTTGGCAGAAATTATCCTAATCTTCTAAATAATAAATCACAACTAAATCCTTTTGTAACAAGGACTTCAAATATCTCTGCAAGGGATTATATAGTTAAGCGATTCAACATTTGGTTTTGAAAGCTTGGTGACCTAATTGTTAGCTTCACAAAAGTCCAAGGACCAATATATGAGCCAAGCAGTTATCAAAACACCAATATCACCGGAATGACCGAAATTAGCTTCACTTGGTGGTAAACTATATCGGCCTGTTTTAAAACCAAATAAAATGAAAAAAAGGGTTGTTAAATATTAATAAAAGAGCTAAAAACAAAAAAGGGGGATGAAAAGAAGGGCTCTTAGTGGGAGGTGATGAGGTGTTTTATGGGGTGTTCAGGAGAAGGCCACATCAAGTGATGGGCCACTTAGTTTCAGCTCCTCAACTCTTGTATAAATAGGCATCCTCCTTTTCTTTTTTCCTTACCTGCAAACTCCAGCAGAGAATTCTTATAACACAAACACACCTATTTTGTGAGGAAGACGAAGAGAGTAAGAGCCAAGAAGAGGAGAGAAAGTGAGAAAAAGGACAGCAGAAATTAAGTCTTTAGTAGCCTAATCAAAATCTGATTACTTGATTTTCTGTATTGTTTTGTTTACGAACCTATAATGCATACTTCAATTACTAAATTTCATAGATTCTCTAGTTTTCTGTCTCATACATGCTATTATGATAACTATGTTCATGATTTTTATTTTCAATGTGCATATTCATAAGAATAAAGATCACCGATGAATATACTACCAAGATATGAACCGATGAGTTTTAATCATGAAAGGATGGTTGGAATGAGGTTTAAGAATTGTGTATCATCAAGGCGGTATAGCTCTTGCTAGGGGCTGTAGAAGTGGTTTCAGTCCCTTGCCGAGGGGTACCAAAATAATACCAGAAAGGTGTGACACATACCATTGGAAATCGGATTTAAAAATGGTGAACTTCATGAACAATTAGCATGTTTACTTTCTGTTATGAGGCTATAAAATTTGTTTAGATGATATTTGATGTATAAACTTGTGATCACTAAGCAATTCCATTGCTTAAAAAACCTAGTATGTATCGCAGATATTTAACTTCGTTCAAGAAGTGGTGGTACGTTGATCTTGGTCAAGATCATCAAGGAAATTGGCACAGTCGTTTTGGGTTCATAAACGAGTGGTTCATTTATGTAGTTTTTTGGGTAATAACATGTATTTTAGTGTATCAAGTATTCTGCCTTGTAAATGTGATCTATCAAGACATCTTTGTTTAATAACAATAATTTTTATATATAAAGCTTTCTGCTGTGTTTTGAAGTTTTCTGTTTTTAATGGCTGAATAAAGCAGGTACCATACCTTGTATGATTGGTATTGAAAAAAAATGTAGGTGTTACATAAATGATGAGAGATCACATGAACAAACTGATGACAGCAGATCTTAGCTTTAGAAAATTGATTATAGTGTGAGGCTAGCAGATATGGATCGAGTCATGCATCAATCTGTTTGGTTATCGGAGCATTATTTTCGCTTGTTTGTAGAAGTTGCATATGTAGTGACTATATAATTAAGTGACTCGAAAGTTAGTTTTGAATGTTTAGTTTCATTGAAGTGCAAGGACTCATGTATGATTATAGTTAATTTTGACTAAAGTTTGAAGCAGGTCTTTTCACACTGTTGACATTCTAACTTTGAGGATATGAAAAGTAAATCAGATTCATCAGGTTTAGTGCTTATCGAGGTCAACCATATGATGTAAGTGACAAAAAAGTAAAGTTGCTCACCGCAATCGGCCAATTTTCCATCCCTTCCAGCTCTACCTGCTTCTTGGTAATATGCTTCCAAACTCTGTACAGGGGGAAGTAGCCGTAAAAAGTTCATGCATGCTAGCAACTACGTCTTTTGTGTGAGAATTAAGAGCTAGAAAAGTGGATATGCATATTGCAAAAAGTTGGAACAGTCACAACAGGAATGCACAAATAGCACAAGGGAATTTAAAGATATGTAGCTTAAGATAAATAACTAAAATGGAAACATTGCTCTCAGGAACCAGCTTCAGTAACATACCTGCGGCCAACCATAGTGAATGATCCTCCGTACATTTAATTTGTCGATACCCATACCAAAAGCAATCGTTGCAACGACGACCTGGAGGACACATAAAAAATAATTAGTAGACTAATAGTAAACATTTGCCTTTTGCTCGGCAATACATATGGATATTAAAGTTAAGAGTGTGTTTCCACTAAATTGAAAATCTTAATTCACTATATTGTTGCAATTTGTCTGTTCATGTAGAAAGAAAGTTACACATTCCTTCTCACATAACTTGGGCAACTGTTACTAATTTTGTACATGATTGAAAGCTTCTAGCCAACAAAACAGTTTTTGTTCAAACACCCTCTCCGACATGAGGTAATCTTTCGTGTTTGACTAGTCTTTTGGTAATGATCAGATTCACAATATGGACGCTGAAGATAGTCACATAAAAATAATTAAAAGTCTTTATCCAAAAAATAATAATTACAAGTACACAATGAACTTTACACTATTTGTCCCTGTACAAACAAGTAATCTGATTTTGTGTGATTCATCAAGAAGAAATGTACATGAATACTGCTACTACATAACTAACTTATGAAGCTATGTAAAAGATTACTGAAAACCCTAATTATCTACTTATGTCTTACACTCGCTCTCAAGTTGAGCATAAGATATTAATCATGCTCAACTTATTACAAAGACAACCAACCCGAACCCCATTCAAAGCTTTCATGAAGATGTCCATATCCCCTAACTATTCTTCAGTCTTCAAATATTCTATAGAAATTAAACCTTGCTGAATTTTCTCATGAACAAAAATGACCATCAATTTCATTGCGTAATTCACTATAAAATACATGATTAGATGTAATATGACGTGCAGTTTGATTGTCACACCACAAGTTTGCTGGTACTAAAGTCTTAATCCTATCTGAGCTGAAAGCTTATATATCCAACATCATCTTGCACACAGGTTGTGCTATATCCCTGTAATCTGACTCTGTTGGACCATGAGATGACATGTTGCTTCTTACTCTTTCATGAGACCAAATTCCCTCCAACAAATATATTATATCCCGAAGTAGATCCTATCTATCTTGGAACCTGCCCAATCTGGATCTAAAAAATATTCAATATGGCTATGTCCATGAGTTTCAAACACAATGCCACGTCTGGGTGTTCCTTTTAATTAACACAAAAATTGTTTTATCACTGCCCAATGATGAATAATCTGAGATGACATAAACTGACTTGCAACATTGACGGAGTATGCAATATCGGATGCGGCATGCTGTAAGATAATGCAACTTCCCTGCCAACCTTCGATATCTCTCAAGATCTCAAAAGGTTCCCCATCTCTTGCAAGGTGCATGTTAGGAGCTATTGGAGCACTATCGGGTTTTGCTCTCTATTGTCATGTATGGGTTTTTAGGTCAAGGATATTCTCTCTAAGATGTGAATATACCTACTTTACTTCTAGTAACTTCAACACCCAAGAATATTTTAGTATCCGTGAGTCCTATGTAAGGTCTGGTTGAGATAAGTGCTCTAACCGAGGTAAATGGTGAGTGAAATTTGTTGTTCAATAGATATTTTGTATTTAAGCATCGATTAAGTAAAAGAGACTATTATATCCTTTTGTCTATAGTATATTGATACTACATATATACTTTTTAAAATTTAAAAACAAATAATAACTTCACTTTAAAAACTATTTTTAAGTAACAATAATCTTTCTTTTTCTTTCGGTGGCCCTGTGATTATTCACCCTCTTCAATAGAAATCTTTTTCTCTTCCAACTGGCCCCATGGTTGTTCACCCTCTCCAATTCTCAATGTATCGAGACTCTCCAACTCTAAGCAACTCATCGCTTTATCCTTAGAAAATTGTTTTTTAATGATTCCATCATCATACTTCTTATTGTAATCAGGGATTATATTATTGCTTTTAACTTGTGTCTTACAAAGAAAGGATACAAGGATATATACATAGACAGAAAACCTAGACAAAAGAGAAACCCTAAGGGCCCATGGGCTTAATCGGCCTAAGTAAATATATACCGTATTTACATTCTAACACTTCCCCTCAAGCTGGAGCATAGATGTTAATCATGCCCAGCTTGTTACAAATAAAAGAGACTCGCGAACCAGGTAATGCTTTGGTAAGGACATCAGCAAGTTGTCTTCCTGTTCGAACAAAGGGAGTTGAGATGATTCCATCTTCTAGCTTTTCACGAGTGAAATAGCAGTCAACCTCGATGTGTTTTGTTCTTTCATGAAACCCGGGATTGTTTGCAGTGTGGATAGCCGCCTCATTATCACAATATAGGTCTATTGGTTTAGATTGAGCAAACCCAATTTCACCTAGTAGATTACGCAACCATATCAACTCACAAGTGGTTTGGGCCATAGCCCTATATTCAGATCCAACACTTGACCGGGAAACGACATTTTGTTTCTTGCTTTTCCACGAAACTACATTCCCTCCAACCAACACAAAATAGCCTGTCGTAGACCGCCTTAGTAGTAGGATCCCCATTATAGTCCGCATCTGTGAACCCTTCTATGACATGATGCCCGTGATTTTGATAAAGGACCCAAGACCACGAGCACCCTTTAGGTACTTCAATATATGCGTAACAGCGTCCCAACGTGGAGTTCTCGGAGATGACATAAACTGACTTACTACATTCACTGGAAAAGCGATATTAGAACGTGTAATCGTCAAGTAGTTTAGCTTTCCCACGATTCTTCTGTACTTTTCTGGATCCTCAAGTAGATCTCCATCGTCCGCTTTCAATTTCATATTTGGAATCATAGAGGCCTCACAAGGTTTTGTTTCAATCATACCAGAGTCATTCAATATATCCAAACAATATTTCTGTTGAGATAAACATATCCCTTTCCGAGTACGAGATACTTCAATTCCCAAGAAGTATTTTAAAGGACCTAGGTCCTTTGTTTGAAACCGAGACGCAAGGAAATGTTTAGCTTCTTGATCCTAGTCTCATCACTCCCAGCATTCACAATGTCATCAACGTATACCACTAGTAGAATACATCGGAAGATGATGAAATAAATAATACATAATGATCATAAGAGCTACTCCATAAGGCGAACTCAGTCACTACGACATTAAACCATCCAAACCAAGCACAAGGGGATTGCTTTAAACCATACAATGATTTACGCAATTTACAGACTCTACCAAACTCCCCCTGAGCAACAAACCCACGTGGTTGATCCCTATTGCTTATTTTAGTAAGGCGTTGAGTGAACATAACTTGGACAAATCTGCTTATGAAAAGAGATCATGGCCTGGGCCAGGCCCGGCCTGGCCCTGACCCTTGGCGCTTGGCCCTGGCCCTGGCCCCGGCACATTGGCGTTCTTATCTATTGGGAACTAGTTTCATTGTGTATACAGACCAAAAAAGTTTGAAGTTATTGTTACAACAACGAATAACCAATCCAGGTCAACAAAATGAGTGGCTAAATTACTCGGATATCAGTTTGAGATATGTTTTATGAATCAGGTCGTGAGAACCACACGGCAGATGCGTTATGGCAACGGATTGATGATGGTGAGCTGAATTCGATGTTATCATGTCCAGTTTGGCTTCAAGGGCCCAACTTATTGAAGAAGCCAGAATGGAAGCGGATATTCAAAAACTTATTCAAGAGTGGCAGCTTAATCACGCTAGTCATCCCGGATATACGGTTCGCCAAGGCATATTGTATTACAAGGATCGGTTGGTTATTCCTCGTACCTCAAAACTCATTCCCACATTAATCGAAGAATTCCATAAGTCAGCCTCCGATGGTCACTCCGGTTACAATTGAACTTACCATCGATTAGCAATTAATTTTTATTGGCCGGGGATGATTGTCGTTGTCCAACAATTCGTGAAGGCTTGTGATGTATGCCAATGTTGTTAAGCAAGTTCTACCACTCCGGAAGGTCTTTTACAACCATTGGATGTTCCTAATGCAGTTTGGGAACATCTCTCAATGGACCTTATTCTTGGATTACCCAAGTCTAAGGGATACGATGCAATCTTAGTGCTGGTGGATCGACTCTCAAAATACAATCACTTCATTATCTTTAAGCATCTGTATACCGCAAAACGGATAGCAGATATTTTTGTTCGTGAAGTTGTTCGACGTCATGAATTCCTAAGTCTATAGTCAGCGACCGTGATCCATTACTTCTTAGTCATTTTTTGGCAAGAAATCTTTCGTTTACAAGGTACCAGCTGCATATGAGTTCCGCATATCATCCAGAATCGGATGGTCAAACCGAGGTCATTAACTATTGTCTAGAAACATACTTGAGATGTTTTGCTATTGACTAACCATGTTCATGGTCTATTGGGTGTCGTGGGCAGAATTTTAGTACAGCTCTACCTTTCATGGGTCTACAGGCAACACCTTTTGAGACGGTTTAAGGTCGAAAACCTCCCACCGTCATGGTTTTCAAAATCGTTTGAGGCGTACTTCTCGAGGCGAGGCGGTCCAAAACCGCTCATGAGGCAGCGCCTCATGGTCCCTGGACGAGGCTTAAGCCTCAATTAGTGAGGCGGTGCCTTGAGGTAATGAGGCATGAGGCGTTTCTGAGGCGCACGCCTCTCCAAACCCCATTTTTTTTCTTCTCCATTTCTTACTTTTTCCTCTCTCAATAAGATATTCATCTCAAAGCCAACCTAAAAAGTAAGTTCTTTTGAGTTTGTGTCCATATTTTTAGTTTATGTATAATGTACTATATTATATTATATTATATATATTTCAGTCAAGTATATATGTTCTATATCATGTATAATGTGTTATGTATGTTTTTTTGTATATTTTCTGTTTTTCTGTTTTCTGTATTATTTTTATTTTCTGTTCTGTTTTCTACACTATTTTCAGTTTTCTGTAAATTTTTCTGTTTTCTGTGGATTTGGAAGATGAAAGTGATGCCGATTGTGGAGCTAGACAACTTGATCATGCTATGGGGAACTACAAGTTGTAGATTGATATGTTTTTAGACATATAACTAGTATGAGTATCTTATGAATCTATGACGTTTAAAGTTTGGTATGCAATTATGTTCTGCTTACTATTAATATTTATGAATTTTATTTGTTTTTACGCCTCGAGGCTTGTGCCTCCGACAGCCTTGAGGCTTACGCCTCAGGGCGTGGAAGGAAAACGCCTCGAGTCCAGACTCCGCTTTTTAAAACCTTGTCCACCGTGATTCAGTTTATTCCGGGTGAAATCCGGGTTGAAGCCGGGGGCCAAGAGTTACGGATCGGATGAAGCACTAAAGCAACTCAAAGTACATTTATTGCACGCCCTAGCGATAATGAAAGAACAGGCGAATAAGAAGCGGCGTAAGCTGAGCTTTCAGATAGGTGAATTGGCATATGTGAAATTGAAACCGTACCAACAGATGACAGTGGCTCATCGTATACATCAGAAATTAGCAGCGAGATGTTTTGGTCCCTTTAAGATTGTGGATAGAACCGAACTTGTTTCTTACAAATTAGACTTACCTTCATCATCTAGAGTGCATCTCGTTTTTCATGTATCTTTGCTGAAAAAGGTAGTGATATCGGATGCAGTGGAGCAAAGTCTTCCTCCTGAATTGGAATTGAACTCCACTGATATGCTGCTTCCTGAGGCTATTAGAGCAGTACGTAGCATTAGTGTCCACAATTAACTGATATTGCAAAGGCTAATTCAGTGGAAGGATCGTTCCTTGGAAGAAGCTATGTGGGAAGATGCTCTAACCATTAAAAGCCAGTTTCAAGAAGCAATTCTTGAGGACAAGAATTTATTCGAAGGTAGGAGTAATGATACGGATCCTATTGTGATGGACCAAAGCAAGATTATTCCAAGTACTTTAAAGGTGTATTCTAGAAGGCCCAAAAGGACATAAAAGAAAAGTGGCTAAAGTTAGTTAGTGTTTTTGCCTCTAAAGAGAAGGAGAGGCATTACATATGGGGCATTGTGAGATTTCTAAAGATTGTGATAGACTCTTAGCATAGTGCTTAGATTCGATTCCTTCCATTCTTCTTTCTTAAATTGCTTAATCCTATTTCTGGTTTCCATCATGATCAAGGGTCCAGATCCCTTCTTACGCTTCTCACTTAACTCCTATTCTCACCCGATTCTTCGTCTACATATCTAATAGTAATATTTAAAATTACAATGCTGTTAATGAAATCTCAAAATATTTTCATATATATACTTCATATATTTAATATATGAAGATTTTTTTTAGTATCACTGCAATTTAGGGTATTAATTGTGAAGATCCACAAAGTGAAGTTACACATATTGAAAGAAGATGGTCACCCGTATCAAGAGAGAGAAAAGAAGAAAATTCACACACATCAAGAGAGAAGAACGAGAATTTTGCTCTTCTGCTATTTAGAGAAAGAAGAAAAATTAAGAGTCGCAACCACGAAGAAGTAAGAAGACGATAACAAAGAAGACGAGAAGGAAGAAGACGACGACATATGGTATATCAATTTCACCAGTGCTGCGCTAATTTCACTTTTATAGAACACCAGCCACCAAAAGCTAAACATATTTGCAAGACAAACATGAGCAGAAGTCTCCCAAAACATAGCAGGTTTCAAACGGCAATTTGATTATCCAGTGATTTGCTACTGAGACATGGAAATATTGTAGTAGTTGACGACCACTAACCGAATTCACTCCACGGTAGACTGACCAGATCACAATACCCTGCTATTTCATTTCTCTCATCTTGCTGAGCTTGGGTACAAGACAAATATCTTGTACTTGCACATGTAGGATATAATATAAAGAGGTACAGAGATTTTCAAGGAATAACCCCAACAGAGAAAACCATTTCACTTTAGTTCATTAAGTTATATGACCCATACCTGTACAGCATTTTCATGAAATTCCCTGTGCACCTGCCTCAGTTGTGATTTTGGCAGCTGATAAGTGAAGAAAAAAGAAACTATGTCACAATAAGTAGAAAAGAACATAAAAACAATTATGAGCATTCATCAGATGGACATGGATGCTGAAAAAATGGGCACATAAGAATTGCATGTCCTAGTCAACATTTAAATGTTTTTGAAGTATATAGTATTTATATACGACAAATGCAACAAATAAACTCACACACCCTCACTTTTGGTGAGGTTTGAAACCCCGACCTCCTGGAAAGACAATGGTTCAGATACCACTACGCCAAAGTCCCTTTGGTAAATTTCTGATGTTTCCACACAACAAATGGCTGCTTAATGGTAGATTGCCAAAAATGATGCCACTTCCATTATGCACGCAACCAAGAATGTGATTGAACCAATAAAAGGATGTCTTCCAAATAACAGGCATAGAACAGCTTGAGTAAATATGCTTCGAAAGTTAATAAGAGAAAGAAAAGCAGAAATATACCTTTGCATGATAAGCAGCAGCTTTTACGCCGCATCTACAGAGATATTTTGCTATGCTTAATGTTTCTTTCCTGGTTGGGACATATACGATTGTTGACCCTTGCTCAAGTTCTATCTTCCCTTCTGCACCACTAGCTATACAAGAGGAGGCACAAACATCCCAATCCTTCGTGGATGATAGTCCATCAAATTCTCCATAGGTAACTGCAGTAATGCTGGTTATGAAACGAATGTATGAAATAACAAGGAAAAATATGTTTGACGTCAAATTAAAACACCATCATTTTTAAACAAGAGAGATGACAGGAAACTATCAAAGGGTGTTCAATCGCATTGAATAATCATGTTGAGCAAAAATGATATTTAAGCTTTTATCTTCCCTTTTCCATCAAAATATCTCTCATACAAAGATAGATGAAACTTATACTTTATGGTTGGAGGCCTAAAGAACAGGAATAGAGTTACTAGAATTTGAGATCAATTATCTGCTTCAGTTCATGTATGTATCGAACCTATATTTGCATACCTCATTTCTCCCTCCCATCCTTGAGTTATATGGATAGAATCCCCTAAATCCTTCAATCCTATGACCCATTTTGCATCTCTACTTAAATAACAATTAAACAATGTAGCAGATAACCGGAGGATAAAAATAAATTTGTGATTCCTGTCCTACCATGAGTCATAACAAGTATCTTCCAGAGGGCAAGAAAGAAAATTACCATCAAAGTCATTAACATCCAGAAATATGTCGCATTCATCTTCGAGATATTCAACCGATAGTTCTTTTCTCTTTAAAGAAAGGTCACAGCTTTCACTTGGCGAAGTTAAATCATCATCACTTCCAAAAGAAGTCCTTTCCTCTGTACAGTCCAACCAGCTCTTGTAAATTTCATCTTGGCTGGATGTGCCAACTGAAGTGTGGCTTGCATTATCACAAGAATCAACTAGAGCAGTTGACATTAAGCTATTCTTTTTACTGTACTTTTGGTTTCTGGTATATACTTCAACCAACTCACAGAAGTCCCTCTCATATGAGGATGACGATGTGCTACTGTGCTTGACCTACAATAGCAGGGACAAAATCAGGAAAGAATTTGTAATCTGGAAGAAAAGAAAAACTTGAAGTCATACTTTTGTAGTGTACACATAGATGGCCCTCCAAAGAATATATTCGGAAGGATATTAACAAATATTTCGAAAGAAGTAAGCATATGCTGAGGTCCAGAAAAAAGAGAGTGAACTAACTGAAAACCGAAGATTCGGCCGAAAGAAAGAGGTCAGAACAATCGTTGGATCCTCTGACATTTGCAATGACTTCAGAATATCTTCCCGAACTTCAGTGGTGGCAGTAGCAGTCAATGCCATTATCGGTATATCAAACTTCAAGAATGCCAATTTTTTGGAATTGAAGTTCTCTCTCAGTGCAGACAATCGCCTGAAATGTCAAAGAAATATATGTCAAGTCTCAACAGATTATGTTGATTTACACTTCATGCAAGTATCATTATTTGGCTTTGTATTGAGTACTGTCCTGCAACTGGACAATTAATGGTATAGAAGCTAGTCCAGTCATGTGATGGAAAATCGATATAATGCTTTGAAGAACAAATCAGTCTATCCATACAGCAGCATACTTCATACATAGTACAGACTTCACTGGAAGTTTACTGAGGTCATGATTGTTTTGTAGTATCATAGATGGTGCATCTATTAGTTGGTTCCCTTCCCACTCCCATTGGCCAAAACATCCTCTTTAGAAGAAAGATGGATATTCCTTGCTCATTATCAAACAATCACTTATTCATAAACTCATGGGTCTATTAGTTTTGAATGACTGATGACTAATATTAAGCTTCAAGCTTCGATCAATATGAACTTGCATAATAACAATTACAGATATTTCCAAACTCAATAAGGTGTTCTATGATGCATCTTAATCAGCTGTTATGATTCTGATTTGAACATAAATGATTGTTGTTTGGTTGAGACCAACTTTTCCTCTGATTCGCATGGTGATTATCTGCATGGGTCAAAACATGCGATAAGCTATCCCATTCGTTGGCTAAAAATTTCCAACAACACCCCCCCCCCAGCTCACAGCACCTCTCTCTGGTTCATCTTCTCGATGCTGCTACTCTCTGTTTCCACCAAAAGCAACTGCTTTTCAAAAGGTTCTGCTGCTACAAAAACCAAGTCCTCAACCCAAAAGCCAGTCTTCTTCTAGTCTCCCTCTCTTCCCTCTCTATCTCATTCTCTACACTTTTATCCTTGATTTTCTTGTAATTTTCAGGGTTTTAGTAAGTTGGAAATTTCTTGATTCTGGACAGGAAAATGAAGAAAAATTGAGGCTCTAGTCAAACATTAATTTCTGTAACAAGTGCGTTGATGCATCTTACGTTTTAAACTTTTGTTTCTTCTAAATTGTTTTTTACTTGATGTTGTTCCAATTATGCGAGTGGTTGTGTAAATTTAAGGCAGATGGGATCCCTATAATACTACAAGGTGAGGTTAGTCGCAAAAGGATACATGCGCACATATGGAATATATACATGCGCAAAAGGATACATTCGCTTTGTAGCAAAGATGAATACAGTGAGGAGTTTTGTATGTCCTTGGTTGTTAATTTTGATTGAGTACAACAGTATGAGGTGAAGAATGTTTTCGTTCAATGTGAACTAGAAAAGAAGATTTAGATGAGCATTCCAGAGGGATTAAGTAGAGTTGACACAACAAAGTTTGTTGATTAAAAAATGTGATCTATGGCCTGAAACAATCACCATGTGCTTGGTTTGGACGGATTTCCAGGGTGATGATAGCTGGTGGCTATACGCAAAGTTGAAGAGAGCACACACCGGTTATCAAGCATTTTGCCTAAGGGGGGATTACAATTTTCATTGCATACATGGGTGATATTATAGCAACAAGAAATGATGAAGTAGAGAAGGAGGTCTTGAATCGCTGTCTAGCCAAGAAATTTGAAATAAAAGATTTATGAAAATTAAAGTACTTCCTTGGAATTGAGGTGGTCGGTCAAGGAAGAGAATTTGTATTTCTCAACACAAAAATGTTATTGACCTACTTAAGAACATGGGCAAGACAGCTAGTAAACCGATTGAAACTCCCATAATCCCATTGAACAAAACCACAACTTACGTGAGGCTTTTGAAGATGAGAGAGTGGGTAAAGAGATGTATCAAAGACTTGTTTGGAAAACTCGTCTATAAAAAAAATGGCACACGATACCAGCTATAGTTTATTCAGCCAGTGTTATCAGTCAATTTATGCATGATCCTAGAGATGTACACGTGCAAGCAGTCCGCCGAGTGCTTCATTACTTAACGGCATGTCTAGGGAAAAGAATATTATTCAAGAATGGGTCAGCAATTGATCTATCAATTTACACAGACACGAACTATGTAAGGTCTCCGGTTGACAAACAATCAACTACGAGCTATTGTACTTTTCTTGGAGGAAACTTGACATCATGGAGAAACAAAGTGTGGTAGCAAGGTCAAACTCCAAAGTATAACAGTTTAGACCTATGGCCACATGAGTATGCGAATTATTTTAGGTCAAAAATTTCTTGAGGACCTAAAGATTTAATGAGGCTAACTGATGAAGCAATACTATGATAACAAATCAGCCATACGTTAGCCCACAGACCAACATGACCGGACAAAACACATAGAAATAGACAGCACTTCATTAAAGAAAAGTTGATATTGGGCTAATTTGTACTCCATTAGTCCCGCCAAGACTTCAGCTTGCAAATGTGATGACAAAGGAACTGTATAACATGTTTCATGAGAATGTTAGCAAGCAAAGAATGAAATCTCGTATTAGTGACCTTGGGAGAAATTTCAGAGAAAATAGTGGAACGAAATCAGTAGGTTGAAATCTATTCCTAATATTAAGAGAATTAGCCTAGTTTAGCATTATATAAAATTGTGTGTGTGTATATAAGAGAAAGGATCGTACAACAAATAAAAATTCTTCATAACCCTTTTGTTTTTATTCAACAGAAGTTTATTTGATTGTCAAGAGTCGGCCACTTAGTTAGCCTAGAGGAGTAGAGGTCTTGTACCTTCTCGCATGCTTTTACTATTACATGCTTTAGTATCTCGCTTGTTACCTTTAGTTCGATTATCCCTGCCTACTTTCTACAATTCATGTTTTTTTCTCTTCCCTCTATTTTCAAACTTTTGTCTAACTTTTAGATCCAAATATGTATTTGAAAATCATGCTTTCTAAAACATTTTTCAAATTGGTCTTTATGGAAACCTCTTTATCCCTTGGAGTAAAGGTATAGTCAGGGGTCTTTACAGAAACAGTCTCTCTACACCTCAGGCTATGTTGTTATATCGGTCAGAATACGAAATATCGGTCAGGACCGATATTCGATACATCGGTTATATCGGTGATATATCGGTGATATATCGGAAATAGCGGTTAACATAATATTTATTAGAATTATATATATAATATGCATTAATTAGAGTTTAGAAATATAGTTTCAAAATTAAAACATCACATAGTGTTCAAAATTTTGGGCTTTTGTTATTCCATGGGCCTGGGCTAAATTAGGTCTGAATCTGAAATCAGTGAAGCTTCCTTACTCCACAACGTCGTCTTCTTTCTTGAGTTAATCACGAGTTCACGACTTCAACTTCAGACTTCTTCTCACAACTTCGACTTCTTCTTCTTCTCACGGCTTCGAGTTCACGTTCACGGTCTGTCTTCACGTTCACGGTCTCTCTTCTCACAACGTCTTCTTCTTTTCTCGGTCTCTCTTCACGATCTCCTCTGCTTACCAGGTTGCTACAGCCACAGCAGCAACTGTAATCGACACTTCTCGATCTCTTCTCGATCTCTTCTCGATCTCCTCTGCTTACCAGGTTGCTACAGAGTACAGCCACAGCAACAGAGCCAGCGACAGCAACAGAGCCAGCGACAGCAACAGAGCCAGCGACAACAACAGAGCCAGTGAATGTATCGGTATATCGGTCCGATTTTTACCTCAAATATCGCTAAAAATCGCTAAAAAATCGCTAAATATCGCCGATAATATCGGCCCCGATATTTTGACTGATATTTATGGTCCGATGTTTTTCCTAGGAGCGATATCCGATATGTCGACGATATATCGCGATATTAACAGCATAGCCCTCAGGGTAAAGGTAAGGTATGTGTACATATAGTTATATACATATATATTTTCCAAAAGAACTAGTGTTTGTTCTCATTAACTTGGAAGGCAACTTAGATTGATATATATACAACTAAAGAAACTAGTTAAGGAAAACATATTACTATGCTAGGAAAGTAAAACCCCTACTTTACTATATCTAACACTCCTCAAGTTGGAGCGAAGATGTTAATCATGCCAGATGTGACAGGTTGCTAGTGGATCTTATGCCCATAATTTGACACGACAATCCATTAGCAAGGCGAACTTGTTTATAAGGTATATTAGTCTCAAGATTGGATAAAAGGTCTTTGTTCCAGGTCATGTGATCTATGGCTCCCGAATCAAGAACATAAGATGGGGAGCATGTAGAAAAACAAGTAGATGTGATACTTGATTGTGCTATACTAACACAAAAAGTAGATGGAACATAGACTTGAAGAGGATCCAAAACTATACTCGACATTGATTGAAATGGAACTTTGTCTCCCATGATCTTATAAAAAGGACAGAACTTTTAGCATGGACAGAGCAAGATCGTGAGAGATTGGAGTTCTATATAAAGATTTGTCACTAGAGAATTTCCAAGTTGAGAAACACGAGTATTTAGGGTTTTCAAGAAGAAGCACAACAAGGATTCAAGAATTTCAAGGATTTCAAGGAGACTTTAGAAACTTTCTTCAACAAAGACTAGCTCTGGAAAAGGCATTCAGACCAGCAGCAAAAACAGGGACCCAAAAACAGGAACCACACCTAATTCTGGAGAGGGTGGCAGCGAGTGGTGGCGCCGGCAACAAGAGCGGAGCCGGCTCTGGCAGTGGTGGAGAGCAGTGGTAGGGTCGCCTTGCTCAGAAGTCGACGGTGGCTAGGGTTTTTGGCAGAAATGGCAACAACGACAAAGGCAGCTAGGGTTATTCCCGTGGCGACTAGGGTTTAGACAACAGAGTACAACGGCAGCTAGGGTTCAGGCGAAAGAGTTCGGCGGCAGCTAGGGTTCAGGCTCTGATACCATGTTTCCAATAGAACTGGTGTCTTTTTCTCATTAACTTGAAGGAACTTTACATTGGTATATATATGCAGCTAAAGAAACTATTTAAGGAAAACATATTACTATGCTAGGAACATAAACCTTACTTTAGTGTATCTAATAATATACATATATATGTACAATAGATAACATTCAAACTGCCCATTCTGAAAACTTGTTACACGGTAAAATTTTATTGTGTACTAAGACATACAAACTACAGATCATCTTAATCATTCTAGCCACTTAATCATTTTGCACATAATCATTCAGGATTTGTTAATAACCTCTTAAGTATTTGGAAAATTAAAAAAAAAGTTCACAATTAAATGGCACATTACCAGTAGTGCATCTTAGCAAGTTGCACACATTCATTAGAGTAAAAGATTATTATGCTTCAGCTATCTTCATCAACACAAAAAGTGCATGTAAAGTCATAACATTGCCAGTTCAAACAAGAAAAACAATCAACAGAACAACCTTGTGGAATAGGATAAAATTGCAAACCTGTAATCAGGCCGAAAATCATGACCCCACTTAGAGACACAGTGAACTTCATCAATTGCAAATAAAGCAATTCCACGACCTTCCGCGAGGCTTTGAAGTGGTTTCATCAATCTGCAAGAGAATGTGAAGAACATTTATTTGCCTGAAATATCTGCAACACAAATCCATAAAACAAACCTAAAATTAACACAGATCACTAACCTCAAGATCGTCTCAGGGCATACATAGATGATTTCATACATCCCTCTCATTGCCTTCTGCTCAACACTATGATCAATCTGTCCAGATCCAAGAAAACAGGCTGACACACCATGCTTTGCTAGCTTCAAGCATTGATCATGCATCAAGCTTATCAAGGGTGAAATCACCACCACAACCTTCCCCGTTAATAGTGCTGGAATTTGAAAACATAAAGACTTCCCTATGAAAAGACTAAAGGTGAGACAATAATTTCCAGCAATAAAGTTAACAAAACAACTTGGTGTTTAAAGAAAATGACCCAAATTGCATGTGTTTACCTGATCCTGTTGCAGCAAGAACAAGGCAGTCTTTGTGGGCTATCCAAGCTGCCAAGGCTTCCTTTTGAAATCCCTTTAAGGATGGATAACCGAAATGCTGCTGCAACAACGTATCAGCTCTAAGTTCCCAATCTGATCCAACGTCTTCTTCCAAAGAGTATGATGAATTTACTGATAATCCAGGAACGATACCCTGGTGAGAACAAATGGGCGAAATGGATTCATACCCCTCTCCATTCGTAGGCAAGACCTTTGCTCTTGAGACTGATACATCAGATTCAAGAGATGTCTTGCTAATCTTGGGTCTTCCTGCAGATTGCAGATGATCCATGATGCTCAACTGCCGCATACGCCCAACTGACTTTTTCCCGGTGGCAGATAAGTCTCTTTTTCTCGTAGCTTTCTTGCTGCCACTGGAGCACCTAGAACCGTCTGATTTGCCATCATGATTTTTATTGCAAGCATTCAAAATGAACTCGATTGCATTGTTTAATGATGGACCCACTTCTTTGATGGCTTCTGTCACCTCTGAAATCTGAAATCCCATACCTATGAGTTCTGCAATAACTAGGTCAGAAGCTAAATTGCTCCCCTCCATGGCATATATACTAGCTGTGTTGAAGAGAAACTGAATGAAACTGTAAATCAGATGCAGCTTTTAGAAAGAGAAAGGGTATGGATGACAAACTTTTGAAACCAAAAACATGAGAGTGAATTTGGCTACCTACAATCACAAACGAGCCATAAGAATTGTTTGTACCAAAAAACTATATATGCACTTGTGATATGTGTTACTTTTTTGAATTGTTCTCATTCAAAAAAGATCACTTGCAACCCTGTAGAAACATCTGAATGACACACACCCCCACTAGCGGTAGAAGTGTCAAAATTTATTATACACGTCTGTTCCAAAAATAAAGCACCTAGCAAGTTTATAGGATCCTGTCATTCCAGAATGACAATATATGTATATAATCACAACCTCTTGTTAGAAACCTTGCTATGTGTAATCTTAAAAATGTGCAGGGCTATGTCGGAGGGTGTGCCAATTTGAGATTCGGAACAGCGCCCCCAAAATTATTGGGGTCCCTTAATTTTTTTGGTTTCAATCGTAAATGTTTTAGCCTTTACCTAATTATAAATATGTTAATTTTCAGCCCTATTCCTTCAGCCTTCTGCATATTATTTTAGCCCACTGGGCAATTACAAGTTTACAACATCTTAGCAATTTAGCCCAATACCCCAATCCCTTCTCCCTCCTACCTGATTTGGCAATTCACTGATTCCGGTTAAGGCTGCAAATCTGCAATCCTCCTCAGCTCTCTAATTTGATGATTGAACTCCCCTAGTCGGCTAGTCCCAGTCATCTTTGTTTTCCCGGTGGTGAATTTTATGCTTGAAGAAAGTTGATTATGAAGAATTGATTAGATATTTTGTATCAAAAATGTTATATGAAAGAGTTTATTTAACTGAATTCCATACGTTACTTTGTCATTTTAGAACATTTTTGTTGTTTTAATTTGAAAGAATATTAATATAATATGTGGTACGAAAAGTTTTATAATCTGTTTTATTCATTATTTTGTCATGTCGATTTATAGTCTTGGTATAGATGTAACAGGGCTTCCAAAAATATTAGAACGACCCTGAAAATGTGTGGCAACAAAATAAATTACCCCCACAGCTTTCTATATACTCCTTTCAACAAAACAACTCAAATCTTTCTATTTTTGTGTTGGATCCACAGTTAATTTTATGAGTCCTTAGGATTGGGATATTCTCCATGATCGTAATCAATTTGGTGCCAAAAGGTTTGTTAGTAGGCATTTCATGATAGGTTATCATTTGAAGGGTAAGGATGGGAACAACACAAAGAAGCCTTTGCCATGAATTTGAATCATGCTAAATGACTACTCACTGAAAAGCTAGTGAAACCAAAAATCCTTGAAAGCTATGACGCCTTTGTAGAAAATATAGGCAAATCCCATCAAGGTAGTTGAATGCCTAACCGACCCATTATCTGCTCCACCATGTCTACATTAGTTGCAGATCACTATTGGATTATATCATCTAATGATAAACTTTAGAGATTCAGTTTGGTTCCATATCTTATTGTGTTGTCTAACTCTAGGTATAGCTTCCATGCTCTAAATGCTTCTTAAAAATGTAAAAGAAAGAACACGCATTCTTTTCTCATTCAAATACTAAATCATCCAAGCGAAAACCCAATTACCAGTTTACATTGAAAGAGGCTCCATATACGATTTGAAACTAGTACAAGAGTGTCCAACGAAGATAATAGAATAAATAGAGAAAGAACTTGTCGCAAAAAAATTCAAATGCAATAACAAGTGTAAAACTAGAATTGATGTATGAAACCTTACAAGAGCTTTCCTGAGCTGTGCAAAGCGAATTCAGTATTGAAATTTGAAAATCACCAGAAAGCCCTAATTGAGACAGATTGGGCGCGCATCTGAAATTATCAAACGGCGCAAAACGAATCAAATCGGTGGATGACTGAATAGTATCCTGACGGGACGGGAAAAGACTAGTATGTTTGTTCAATTATTTTAGGTATAGAACAGTGTTTATTTTATTGACCTATATTAGGATAACTTATTAAAGGTATATTAGAAGCGTCCTCGAGCAATGCAGCGAGATACATCGTGATTTTAATATTTTATTTTATTTTTTTATCTCAGTCAATGTTATAATATGGCTTTATGTAATTTTGAAAAAACGATGATGTTTTTATTTTTGAATAAAATATATGTTTGAAGATATCATAAAAATTTGACAAAAATATATCGA
>NW_020200987.1:0-8526 GCF_001531365.2 Cynara cardunculus var. scolymus
TTCTACAAACTGTGTCTTATCTTGTAGACCCTTTCGGGACCAACAATCCTCAAATTCAGAGTTCATTGATTCTAATCTAGTAAGCAATTTATAATCAAGTGTTTGTACCTCCTCTGAGTCAGATCCTGAAGTCCCTTCTTTCTCCAAGGATGCCATGAAGCATGACCTTGCATAGTGAGTAGTCTCTTCATCTGAAGAAGACCATTCAAGCCAATTTTCTTCTTCATCCATAAGCACTTGGCTTTTCTCCTTCTTCTTGGCTAGGTGCTGCTTCTTGGGGTAGTAGCCAGAGTCCCTTGACTTCTTGAATCTACACTCCCTTGCAAAATGTCCAACTTTCCCATAGTTGAAGCATCTAGGGGATTTTTCTTCCTCTTTCTCCTTGCTCTCTTCTCTCATGTCCATCTTCTTTTCATATCCATGCTTCCTCTCACCATTTCCCTTCTTGAAGTAGTCACCAGATTTGGAATGAATTCTTTTGGAATTTTTTTTTGTTAAAGGCCTTGGTGAGCAAGGCAAGGTTCTCAGCCATCTTTTTCAACTCCGGGTCAGAGTCATCACTCTCTGAGCTAAATGAGGGGCCCACCTCTGGGATTTCCACCAACTTTGAGACTCTATTGGAGCTGCTTTTGTACTTTCTTTCAGAGATAAGGGCCAAGGAATCATGAACATTCTTTTTCTTAGACATTTTCTCAATGATCTTTTCTTCATGTTGATTAAGTATGCCAAAAATATCATGAATACTTTTCCTCGCCAGATTTTTTGTTAAAAAATTATCAGCAAAAGTATCCCATTGTGAAATTTGTGAAGTCTGTCTAGTCCAAGTTGGAAGTACACTTGGTGCAATTAGAGTCACATGTGCTTAGTAGGACGCAAGCGTTAGGCAAGACCCACAGTCAGGATCACCTCATAGATCGACGTCACAAGGTGAGTCCTAAAATGGTGGACACCCTTATCTTCAGACATAAGATGTGCATAGAATCTAATGCATAAAGTGTGTTATACTTTTATATAGTATAAGTTTAAAAAAATATCATAAAGCAAAAGGAAAATGAATGATACTACCAATATGATTGATTGGATCAAGCAAATTGCCCGAATGGAGAACACATTTACAACGCCTTGGGGCCGATGACGTGTTGTTAGATGCTTACCACCGTTTGTGTTACTATGTATCATGTACAAATGGAAGAATGTAAGTTATTATATACCCATGACACGTGTTACACAAGGATATTGCTGGAGAGTATGTAATCCTATAGGTTCGCACACAAAGAATACGTTTGCTCACATTTGTAGAAATCTGAATTAAATAGGTTGATGACTTGGCTTCTCCTAATGGTTAGAAACCTATTTATCTTTTTTTCATCCATCCTCCTTTAATCTTTTTTTTTAATTTCACATTTTAATTTCTATAAACATTGATTATTCATTTATGTTTACATTTAACACAATCCTTTCATTTTTCCTAACTCTTTTTCATGAATTGTTCATCATTCAATCTTTTTTTCTCCATCTCCATCTCCATCTCCATCACTTGATTTGTTTTTCATTTCATTTTTCTCCATCTTCATCACTTAATTTGTTTTTCATTTCATAAATTGTTATTTTTCAACAAATCTATTTTCAAGTTTATTTCGAGAAGACTATTCAAGTATGCGTTCCTTTTTATTTTTGTTGGGATTTTAGAATTTTGTTTTTTTTACCTTTCTCTTCTATAATTTTTCTAAGTTTTCTCAATAAAACGGATAGTTTGTTCTTGACAACATTTTTAGAGTTTTCATGGCAACAATGGTTCGATTAATGGTCTGATGATAGAATCTTGAAGGTATTACAAACCATGATGTAGCCTCAACAAATTTCAACATGCTTTTGTAATGATTATCTTTTTTCAAGTATACTTTGAGAAAACTAATGTGTGTATGCATTCCTTTTGACTTTTGTTGAGATTTTAAAGTTTTTTTTGTTACAGTTTTTTATATAACATCACCAAACTTCAACATGCCCTTTTTAATGGTTACATTTTTTTCAGGGTTATTTCGAGACGATTAATCCGAGTATGCAATTCTTCTTAATTTTGTTAGGATTTTAGAGTTTTTTTTTTAATTAATGTCTTCTACATTTTTCTTAAGTTTTTTTTTCCGATAGAACCAACAGTATGTTTTAGCAATTGTTTTAGAGTTTGTTTGACAACAACAATTCCTCATGGAATCTTGAGAATCCAAGTTTAATGAAAAACCATCTTTCATATTTATCTTTTATTTTCTCATTCTTATTTTACATTAAAATGTTTTCAGCATATCAATTGTTGAATTTTTTTTTTCAAATTCTATTTATTTTAAAATGATGATGTATAAGACTAATTCAAGTATGCGTTCCTTTTTTATTTTTGTTGGGATTTTAGAATATTTTTTTTTTTTACTTTTATCTTCTATAATTTTCTTAAGTTTTCTCAATGAAAATGAGAGTTTGTTCTTGACAACACTTTTAGAGTTTTCATGACAATAATGGTTCGATTAATGGTCCGATGATGGAATCTTGAAAGTAGGTAACAACACAATGTTTGCTTGGTGAATATAAATATTTTATGAAAATATATGTAAAAGACAAATTGATATATATTATGACTAAACAATTCTCATAATACACCTCATATGATTATAATCAATATTTTCACATATTTTTTTATGATTTTGAATTGATTACAAAGTTTGATATAATAAAATATTGATATATAAGACTTATTAATCATATATATATATATATAAAGAACAACCAATAATGATAAGGTATTAAGGTGGATTCATATATGAAAGGTAATATTGATTCTTATTAGTTTAATATATAAATGTGATCATCGACTCATTTAACTAACTTCAATAATTTTAAAAAGGATTATCATCACCATGAAACGCATGGTGTCAAACACTAGTTATGATAATTACAGGACGTTATCTATAAATATATATAATTATATTAAAGTTTAAGATAATTACTAAACTTTATTTTAAATTATAGTCTATCTATAATTCAGATCATATAAATAACGCATTAAGTTAAATCAATTACCACTGATTGAATAAATTATAATTTAGTCTTTCAAAAAATATACAGAAATAAACATTTTTCTTTTCTATAATACACATATAGATCTAGGGTTCTTGGGCTAGCACCCGGTGAGAGTTATTGCGTGTTTGTGTGTGAATTATCTGTAGAGGAAACCTACTTTAGTTTCTATGGGCTCAGGCAATACCGACTCCCGATCTATAGAGGTACAATTCTAAACATTCTATAGTGTGTGATTCTTTAATTAAATGCATCATTGAATCCGATTAGGTTTATCAATCTAAAAAAAATATATGATTTAATTTGTAACCAAAATTTTATTTCCGTTAAGTTAAACGGTTTCAAAAGCTCTTAAAACCCATCAATAATAATTTATAATATATTATGAATTTCATTTTATTGTTTAATCTTATTTGAAAAAGTTAATATTTCATAACACAATAACATATTTAAAAAAATATATACCAATGACACACACACATATATATATATATATATATATATTATAATACGAGATGGTATATAAAATGAGATATTAATAGCACGCGGTATATAGCCAATTTGCATAATGGAATTGTATATAGACTAGTATCAAATACTTAAATTTAATAATTATTAATGTAGTTGTGATTATATTACTAAATTTTTATATTTTATTATGTTAGATCAAGTTGCTTTTATTTAAAATGACGCTTAAATTAATAATTTGTATCACATATAATGAATTATTCAACATATTTATTGAACAACTATTTTGATCAATGTTTAATCTAGACTGAAGGGGTAAAATAGTCATATCGATCATTCATACTGTTTATTCAGCACAACAAACAGTCAACACTTTAGCTTAATATCATACAAGGTTCAATGAAAAAAAAAACAACAACCAAGCAAACCCTTAATTGTCTATATATCCTCGATCATTTTCAACAAAAAAGAAACAATCCTTTATCGACAATTACAGTAATAATCAGCTACAACGTTTTGCCCTTACAATTCCATAACAATGATAACGTTTTGTTAGCTACGCAAGAAACAAATGGTTATATATTAACCTTTACAATACATGTGTGTATTAAGACATAGAACTTAATAATGTGTGTATTAAGACATAAAACTTAATAATGTGTAATTGAATGATAGAGTTATTAGAAGTTGCTTGTGATTTGGATAAGTGAAAGTATATAACCAAGCAAACATGAAGCATGTCATGTGGCATTGATGATGGTTTGGATACAAAGGAAAGGGAACAGTGCATATGGAAACTATTGCTTATTTTAGGTCAAATGAATTCATTGATGCATGGTCTTGCTTTCCTTCATCTTCAAATCAACTTCACATCACATGATATATGCAAGAGACATGGATTTCACTCAAGGGGTAAATTTGTAGCAGAATTGTTGGTAACAATAAAATCTACCTAAACTTCAGTTCCATTCTATGTAATCTCTTAATATTTATTGCACATAAAATACAAGTTATTATTAGGATATACAATACAATAAAATTGAATTTATAGGACACCTTCAATCTTTAAGTGTCCAAAAAACTGTTTTATAGGACCAAAATATAAAGCGTCCAATCTAAAGGCATTGTAATAAGTTTATATGACGTTTTTGGGTGTCTTAACAAGTTTGTTAAGATATTTTTAATACAAAGTGTCGGATTAACAACTTTATATGACACTTTTGAGAAAATGTTCTATAAACTCAATTTTTTATAGGACACTTGTTTTTATATGAAAGTTTTTCAAATAGTGTCATGTAAAGTTGCTAATGAAACGTTTTATATGAAAAGTGTTTTAAAAAACTTATACAACGTAAAAAAACTTCATATAAACTTATTACAACACCTTTAGATAGGAAATTCTATTTTTTTGTCCTATAAACTGAGTTCTATAAAGAAGTCTATTAGGAAGCTTAGAAATTGAAAGTGTCTTATAAACTCGATTTTGTTGTAGTGATAGTATTCTTTTAATCGTATCGAAAACACAATTTTTTTAATTGTATCTCAAATATATATATATAGGGTTGGGTTCACGTGAGACCAGCATGTTTTCGTGAGACCCGTGAGACCACATTTTTACACATAAACTTCACAGCAAAAACGCTGTGAAGATTTAAAAAAAGTCGAACCTTCACAGCAAAAACGCTGTGCAGGTTTTAAAAAGTTACCTTCACAGCATTTTGCTGTGAAGTTTCAAGTGTAAAATGCTGGTCTCACGGGTTTCACGAAAACAGGCTGGTCTCACATGATCCCAAGTCTATATATATATATATATATATATATATATATATATATTAACACGTTTTATAAAATTTGCTTCTAAAAGAAGTTTCAATAAATAAAATGCAGAATAAAATACTAGCTTAATTTTCATTAAAACGTGTTTTGTTAGTTTATACTTCATTGGTTTCAAAACTGTTATGTTTAATCTTAAGTATGATTTAACAAAGTCTCATTAATTAATTAATCACGTAATTAAAATACCTTTTAACAACATATATAGCTATGTTGGTAAATTACTAATAGCTATGTTGGGCAAATAAAAAATCGAATTTTCCCCATAAAAAGTTGCATTTTCTTGAGCAACTCAAAATAAAAGATATTGCATTTTTAGAACTATTTTTTATGTACTCGGGGATGTTCCAATTTTTTTGAAGGTCTTGTTACATCCAAAACTTTGATTACATTGCATAAAAGAGATAAAAGAGAATATATGTTAAGAATAAAAATAGGCTAAACCTAAAACGATTAACAATATGAAACAAGGCCTAAATCATCAATAATTTGAACCTAAAACCAAACAATTAATGGTTTGAACATAAATAATTTCGGGTATGGTTTTATACAGATCGATAAAAGATCATAAACACATGTAAATTTGGTCCCCAAAATTTCGGAGACCATATTTAAAATCTCATATTTAACATGTTAAGAAAAGAGCCTGTATGTACTATACTCCATAATTTGTATGTGTCATGTCATATTTATTTGTCCTCAATAAATAAAAGATATAAATTAAAATAGAAGTTACCAAAATGGTAAAATCTTGAACGACTCTTTAGAAGTAGATGATATAATTATATTTTCTCGAAGTCATATATATAAAGACGAAGAATCGTGCGGGAAAGGAAGTTATGGTGGAAAATATAAGAAAAAAATCTGAACCATTAATCACTTATTATTTCATGCACACCCATGAATTGTGTTTTAGAAGAGAGTTGATTTGGTGCACTTCATTAGTGTTGACATTCAATTAAGATTGATCTAGAGGTGGAGATCTCTTCTTACGCTTCCCATCATAACTTCGATTCTCAATGGAACCTAACCTTATATATAAATTACTCATATGGAGAAGGATCGTGTGAGAAGAATAATTAAGATAAGAAGTGATCTGGACCCTTAATCACCTATTAATCTCAAACTCAACCATAAATCACGTTTGGTACGGGAATTGATCAAGAACATCTCAGTGCATTTCATCCTAATGTCCATCTAAGGGTGAAGATCTCTTTTCACGCTTCTCACCTTAACTCTCCTTCTTATCGAAACTCAATCCTTACTCATATATGATATATTAATAAAAAGAAATATAAGTCTATATATATGTGTGTGTGTTTGTGTGTGTATTTATAATTAAGTATAATCATGTTGTAAGGACAAATATATAAAATCTATTTACATATTTTTATTTAAATACTCTATCAATTAAAAAAAATCAATATTTTTACATTTTTATATAGTTAACTTATTGTCATGAAATTTTACTCAAATTAGTTAATATGAGTTAGTCAAGTAAGTACAACAATGAAAGAAAGAGCAATTTTTAGATTGATTCTTTAAATCACATGTAACTTTGAATTTGGAAAGTGGAACTTCTATTCATAGTAAGCTTCTCAACTAGCATTTCTTTATAACATTCATTCAAAAGAAATACAAACTAATTAATGACTAAGTGAGTAAGTACATATATATATATATATATATATATATATATTGGCTTCAAATACAAGTCATTTAATTAATTATTATATATTATATAAACTAATCAATTGATATATGTATAAAAATGATGAGATTTCATTTATTATAATCTAGATATTTATAGAATGTTATTAGAATTCATTAATTATAATAAACGTTTTATATTAGAAAATAATCGAGATGTTTTTGGAACCATATATTTATTAGAGTAGATGAACAGTTAAGATTAGTTTGTATGATTTGTATTTGAAACTTCCATTAATAACTAAAAGTTGATAGAAACTTGGAAACTCCCCACAATGTACCATGTCCCTCTTCAAGATGAATATTTATCATGAATAGCACATTAATAATGAATATGGAAGTGTTATTCACTATGAACTACACATTCATTATGAATATGGATGTGTTATTCATCATTAATCGCACATTATGATGAGTATATTACAACATTCTTGATGAATAATACATTCATATTCTTGATTAATACGTCATGTGTCATGCTGAGAACGGTTCCCAAGTTCCTAATCAATTTAGGTTCCTAATTGAACATGCCCATATATAAAAGTTATATACCTGTAAGAATCGATTTAACAATATTTTTTACATGATTTTTTTCATTTGATGCTAGGATTTAAAATATTGCTTCACATATATTTGTTTTATAATGTGAAAGTTTCACATATATTTGTTTCATAATATGAAAGTTTCATATATATTTGTTTCATCATATGAATTTTTTACGTGTATTTTTCGTTTCACTAAGTGAAACAAAAAAAGTTTCGCAGTAACTTTTCCACAATGTGAACATAGATATATGTGAAACAACATATTAAATGAAGCTTTTGATACAAAAAATCATGTAGAAAAGTATTTTTATATCGGTTCTCATGGGTTTATAACTTTTTTGTAGTTCTCATTTGATTATTATCCTATATATGTAAGGGTCAATTGAAATAACAAGGCTAAGTATCGTGAAAAAGTAAGAAAATAAAGTTTATATACGAATCCATTGAAAAATCGAAAAAAATATATTTGAAGATGCATATGTGAACCAAAGTTACTGATTATTCATATGGGTTCACATATGCATATTTAAATAATATTTTCAATATTCACATATGAACCTTACAAAGTCATTCCTTCTGACTTTCTCATGATATTTAGTCTTCGTATTTGAATCTCCCACAATATAGAGGAGGTTTACTTTGCAAACCATGTTATTTGTACAAATCGTACAAACCTCAATCAACCAATCATAATTTTTCATTTTTTTTTTCATTTTTTGTAATTATTAGAGGTTAATTAATCATTTTTATTGTGGAGGGTGTTAAACATGGATATTATCATCTTCATTATGTTAATTTTAAAAAAATACATGAAACAATTTCATTAAAATTTCATAATTATTATATGAAATAATTTCATAACCATATATAAACAACTTCATCTAGAAAAGTACTATATGAAACA
>NW_020200987.1:8676-45247 GCF_001531365.2 Cynara cardunculus var. scolymus
GTACTATATGAAACAATTTCATTAAAATTTTATAAGTATTATATGAAATAATTTCATAACCATATATAAACAACTTCATCTAGAAAAGTACTATACGAAACAATTTCATAATACTAAACAATTTCATGAAACAAAATCATTAAATTAAACAACAAAATCGACGAATAAGAGTGGTTTGCACAGTTTGTACAAATATGAGTGGTTTGCATTTGATCGCTCATATATATATATATATATATATATATAGAGAGAGAGAGAGAGAGAGAGAGAAATATATTAAAAGAAGTTCAAACGAGAACAGGGTTCATATACAAAACACTAGGACACCTATATCACATATGATTTTACACTATTTAATATTAGAGAACCGCAAGAACTTCGTGGTGACTTTGGTGGTGGGCCAAGTCTCATGCATACCGTTATGATGGTCGTGTTCTATAATCACACTTATCTTCAGTGTAAAATCACATGTATATGAGTGTTCTCGAATTTACTTACATTTACCATGTTATTATTTGAATTCAAACCTACATATTGCAAAAATCTTTTCTATAACACCCCAAAATCATATTTGCATAAAACCACATATTCCATTTAACATGAAATACAAATATATACATTGGTTCCAAATGTACAAGTTGCTACATTTAAAAGTAGCTACAAAATTTTAATTTTTACACCAAGTATATGTCTTGCAGGTATATCAAGTTCTCAAGTACATATACAATAACAGCTCCCAAAATTCACAGATGTAAAGTAATCATAACTTCTTTCACATCTTTCCTTTCCCCTTACTATCCACATATGCCCGACCTGTTATGCATATTTTAAAAACAAAATGAAAGTTAGACAATAAGGTCTAGTGAGAAATTCCTTTTGATTGTTATTACAGGGTGAAAATCACCAAAACACTTTTAGAAAGCCCATATATGTATCGATAACAAATAAATAGTGATTTATTGAAATAAACCTCTTTGTCGCATCATATAGATGAGACCACAAATTTCTCGCATCACAAGGACGAGATAACCCTCTTTCCTCGCATCAAACAAATGCGATAACCCATCTTATCGCATCCAACACATGCAATAAGCATCCTTTGTCGCACCAAGCAGATGTGATAAATACCCTTTGTCGCACCACACTGATGCGATAAATGTAACTTGTCGCACCATAAGTATCCGATAAACACAATTTATATCGCACCTCAAGGATGCGATAATCCAACTCCTCGCACCACAAAGATGCGATAAACATCTTTCTCGCATCACATTGATGCGATAATATTATCTCATCGCATCATAAAGATGTGATAAACCAATCTCATCGCATCATAAAGATGCGATAACAGTTTCCACATGATCAAAATCCCATTTTTAACATACAGTTGATTATGTCACCTTTGTCCCAATATATGCCTCTCCTAATTATGTCACCCATATCCCAAAATATTTCTCTCCTGATTATATCACTCTTATCCCAGAATACATCTCTCCTGATTATGACACCCTTATCCCAAAACACATCTCTTCTGATTATGCCACTTTTATTCCAACCAGTTGATAATAACATATTAAAACACAAAATTATGATAAAAATAGCATGTGATCAATTTCAAACCACCCCATGTATAAAAACAGGAAACCATACGGTTTTTTCACCAAAAGCAAATCAAGTGATGCTTTTAAATTAAAACTCACCTTATAATCATAAAGAGATCAAAGACTTTATTCAACAACAAATATTAGTTAATAATCACGTATCAACTTCTTCCTTATGTTTTTTATCGAACCGAGTGACTAAGAAAACTCTCACCAATTTTCTCTCTTTTGATTTATCTCTTCCCAAAACAATTAAAGAGATAAAAGAACTCATATATATTTAAACAAGAGGCACTTTAAAAAGTATATATTTTAAGAAGATTTTAAAACACACCCCTAATTCTCAAACAATTTCAAAAATAACCCCAAACTTTATAACCAGAGACCCGGTTATCACATTTTCCATTGCAAACCAGAGGACAAAACGAGAGTATGGCATGTGTCGCAATTCATAATGAAAATTTATGATGAATGTTACACCAATTCATGATGAATATCCCATGAATATCGCTCTCTCGCCGATCACCAAATTCACAACATAACTTTAGGTTCAACCAAGCTACCCATGTATATGGGCCTCATCATGGAGCACTTGATATTACGAGAATTGTGAGATCCAATCACAACCCCTTACAGACTAAATGGAAGTCTATCATCAATAATGAGAATTTTGTTATTATTGCCAAAAATCCCCATCTCCTTTTAACCTAGAGAAAGTTATATGGGAAAAATTGGGGATTTAAAAGGACCTTCATCATGATTTAAATTGGTGATATCAAGAATCATGTCGTTTACCATAGCAACTCACATACATCCCAAAAAATGGAAACAAAATCATCTAAACAACAACTCCAAAATCCGTTTTCATTGAAAACCCTAATCATGTAAAAGTAAGAATGGTTGACACATGATTAGATGAAAACAAAATTCATGCAATGATAATATGCTTGGGGTTTTTTCTATTTTGCATCACATTGTGTATTTTTATTCATGTTCATTCGTGTTTCACTCTTCAAACCTACAATCTAGTAACTAGAAGAAGTATGAGGGTTATCAGGAAAATGGCTTCGAAATATTCAATTACACAAGATGAATCCATATACATTGATGAAGAGGATGGTGGAATGGTGGAAAAAAAGTATACTTAACATTCACGGTCTCTAACTAGTATGTTTCATAACCAAAATCTAAAGCACATTGGTTCGTATATGTTAGTATTGATAAGGAATCATTTTGGTTGGTTTCAAGTTTCTTGGCTTGTGATAAAGCAAGTAAAACATTGGTGTTTCATTGCATAGAATGTTCACAAAGTGAAATCACACATTGTTCACAACATGATGTTAGCTTTAATATGATATATTCATGCTTGAAAATGTTTTTGAATGTTAGAAGTACTTTTACAAGATAGTTGAATGTTGTTATAAGCTTCCACCATTATCTAATTGTTTATATTAAAAAGGTTTTCATATATTTTTAAAATAAAATTGTGTTTGTTTGTACCCTTCCCTATATTATTTACACACACATACACACACGTTAGACTAACTAGTTAGTTAGTTGGTTTGGTCTTTAGTTATTCTCAGTTAAATGTTAATCTTTAGTTGGTTTTGCTTTTTCAGTTTGGTCAAAAGTTGTATATATATATATATATAGTATGTTGGTTCGATTATGAAATACATGTTAGTGATTTTAATATCATCAATCATTTTAGTATGATTGTGATCTAGGTTAGATCGACATGGTGATAAGACAAACACAAGTGAGTTAGGACGTGTGAAGTGCACATGTACAAATGTTGCATTTGTCATAGTAGACCACCATAAGTGGGGGGATCAACGTGGTCGTGCACCTTTACAAGGTTCTAGGGTAGCACCCCTAGAGGGATCCAAGAGACAGATCCCCTATTGATGGTCTAAATTAGAGAATTTTAGTTTCAGGATGATCTGGATGAATTTCAGAAGAATGGAAACCTTCTTGAAATTGTTCCCAAAAATGGTGAAATTTGACTAAGTGTGGATATGAGATAGTGTAGTCAGAGCCTCGTAGCCTTATGATATTAGTTCCAAGTTTTCGTTCATTTATCGAAGTTAAAAAAAAATTGGACAGTGTGATTAGAGCCTCTAGACACTTCGAGCCTCTGGTCACTCATGGCTCGGGACACCTTCTAGATTCGTAGCTTCTGGTTCAGAGTCAGTTGTAACTGCTCTCAGATCTTATTCATTAACGATTATAACTGTCATGCATATATGTCTTAATCGTTTGCCACTCGTTACATCGACATCTGATATAAAGAGTATATGGGTGTACATTAGGACCGAATCTTACAATCTTTAAATCTAAAGTTTACAATTGGATTATCCCAATGCAAATTTCTTGTAACCCAAGGCAATTAGTGTCAAACTATTGTATTCAGAAAGTGTACTTTCCATGATACAATTGTTTATTTAGTCCACGTATCATCTTCAATCCCAATTCCTAATCCTAAGAATACATGCATAAAAGCTCCCTTATCACTTTGTTATACATTTTTCTCTCATTTTTCATTTCTCGATCACATGCTATCAGAGTATGTTCACTAGTGAACTAATTGACGTCTTGTTTAACTAGTGAATATGAATCCCGTATACTAATTTACAATCGAGAATATCAAGAATATACTGAAACAATCAAGAATAGTATTGGATTGATAAAATCATCATGTGTATTGATTATCAAAAGTATATGAGTACAAAATATAATTTAAGAGATAATCTATAATATAATAATAAAAAAATCTATGTAAAACGTATTTAACAACTTCTAACAAACTTCTATATATACTAAATGCTACAATTACAAGATTTACATGACAACCCTATTACGATATGACACGTGTCCTAGTATCCTTATGTATATAAAGTCTTCGTCTTTAAGAAGTTGTAAACTTGAAATCTTCTAAGTGTCTAAGTCTAGATAGTATATCTAGAGTTAATCTACTTCGAACTCTAGAAGACTCTAAGTCTGTAAGACTTATGCCTTAGAAAAATCTCCATTTCTTCCAAACTCTAGAAAGTCATTTCCAGACTTAAACTTATACTATGTACATCCTCTTCAAATATCTGGAAAGTCTTCTCAAGACTTTTATACTTAACATTTGAAGCAACAAATCAAATTTTTACAGTGAATCTTTCACCCATTTCACCATTATCTCACATGAATGAAACAATTCATCATTTCACTCATTCCTCACCTGTTGTTAATCATGATCCTACCATTTGAAAGTCTCCAAACCTCATAAATCCATTGGTCACTTAAATGATTATGTTTGTAGTCATGTTATTTCTGTTTTATCTGGTTCTTCTTCTATTTTTTGTCCTCATACCATGACTAAGGATGGCCTCTCATCACTAAGTTATGCATCCCAAATCCAGGTTATGTCCTATTACTTTAGATAGTGATGATAAATATTTCATAGACAATGTTATCTTTGGGATAGATCCTAAAAACTATCATGAAGCAACAGATAATCCTATATGGTAAGATACTATGGCAAAATATTTTGCAACATTAGAAGCAAACAAGACATGAAAATTGGTTATGTTGCTTCCTAGCAGGCGTGTAATAGGTTGCAAGTATGTTTTACATAACGAAGTTTAGATAGGATAGTATCATTAAGATATATAAAGCTCGTCTACTAGCACAAGGTTTTACTCAGTGTGCAAAGTAAGATTATTTTGTGACATTCTCTCATGTGGTAAATTTTACTACTATTCGTTGCATAGTTGCTATTGAAATCATAAGAAATTGGGCAATTAATCAGCTAGACATCAACTTCGATTTTTTGCACGGAGTTTGAATGAAGATATATACATGAAAAGATAACTAGAGATGTAGGTTATAGATTCAAAATGTGTATGTAAACTCACGAAATCGTTGTATGTAAACTCACAAAGTCGTTGTATGTACTCAAACTAGCCTTGAGACAGTAGTATTCTAAATATTTTGATGCTCTATGGACAAAGGGTTTTACTCATTATTCCTAAAATTATTATTGCTCATTCTTGAAGAAATCTACAACTTTATTTACTATTGTTGTTGTATATGTAGACAATGTGATTGTGACATGAGATAATCCGAGGAAAATAGGAGAATTCAAAGCTTATCTTCACACTACATTGAACAAAAAATCTTGTTATTTGACTGATGAATTTTGTTATTTGTATTCCAATATATATGTATAAATATAAGGGGGGGGGGGGTTCAATCATTTGTTAACCATATAATTAGTTTTAACTATATAAACTAGAACTGACCAATCAAATTTCAAGGATTCTCATTGTTTAAGGATACATCTATTTGTATGATTATGGGTATTTTGGTTTTTTTAGTTTTTTAAATCAATTACATATCAACTATTGCTCGACACCGTGCGTTGCACGGTGATCATAACACATTCCAACTAATATACAAAAAATTGTGAACCATATCAATATCCCTATACTTCAAAATTGAAAATATTAAATTTTCATAATGCATTTGTAACCCTTCCAATATTTCAAGGCATCCTCTCGTTTCATATAATAAACTGTTTTTCAGTTATTTGTTTTATCATTAATATGGATTAAGATTCAAGCCAAATTCAACCACAATTCATGATTTGAAAATATTAAATTATAATTTGTCATATCAATGTCTTATAACATATATATTAATTTAATTTATTTATGTATTTAACTTTTAATATAGATTTTTTTTTTGTAAAAAGAGGATTAACCAAAAATCCTATGTTAGGAGGGTCAGCCAAATAAGTTAAGCACCCAGAGTTTAGAGAATCATTCAAGAGGAGTCAACCCTATAAATTGCCACAAAGACATCTCAATCTTCCTTTATATATCTATCATTCAGTGTCAATCTTTTATCTACCTATCAATATGAGATAAATCTTAATCACAATTCAAGATTAAAGAATACTCAATCTTAGGGCGTCAATTGATGGTCATGGTTCTTACTTTTAAATATAGAAAGAATAGATTATATATATAACTAATTTTTAATATCGATTAATCCTTCTTGCAAAAAGAGAGTTGGACAAAATGAACCAATCACATGTGTTCGGAAGGTCAGCCAAAATGCTCTAACCATAGCATTAGCCAGATGAACCTTTTAATTTTCAAAGAGAACTCATATTTCTCTTACATACTCATTTTCCTCATTGACATATCAATTTTTAATCAATGTGGATACCCAAAATCCATCCACAATTCAAGAATTTAAAATATTTGGTTTAATGATGCCACCTCAATAATTTCTAGCTTTCTTTTGTATTGATATATTGATTTTTGTATGTAGACAACTTTTTGCAAACAGAGGGTTCGTCAAAATGAACCAACCTCATGAGTTTAGAGGGTTAGCCAACATGAATAAGTGATACAAGTTTATAGGATTAGCCAAGAGAACCAACCCCGTGAGTTAAAATAAAGACACCTCAACCTCCTCTTATATACCTACAAACAATTGTCGATCTTTCATGTCCCCATCAATGTGAGATACACAAACTCAACCTCAATGCAAGAAATATATAATACTCAATTCTTAGGGTGACACATCATTTCTTGTGAATCTTACTTATATATATATATATATATATATATATATATAGAGAGAGAGAGAGAGAGAGAGAGCCCTATATATATATATAAAGATTTTTATAAAGATGAATTTTTTGCAAACAAATGGTTGGCCAGAAATGAACCAACTCTATGAGCTTGGAGGGTTAGCCAACATGAGCTAACGATATAAGTTTATAGGATGAGCCAAAAGAATCCAACCCCATGAATTAAAACAAAGACATATCAACCTCATCTCATATACCTACCATCCATTGTTAATCTTTCATCTGTCCATCAATGTGGGATAGACAAAACTCAAGCTCTATACAAGAAATATAAAATACTCAATTTTTAGGGTGCCACATCATTCTTGTGGTTTTTACTTTTATATATAAAGAAGATTCCCTACTTTTAAGCACTTAATTAATTATGCTATTTAAATTTTATATTTTGAATTCATGAAATTGAAACCACCATTCTCTTTTGTTAATGAATATATATGGAAATGTGTTTATGATGTGAATGTTTGGTTAGGAGTTCATATATGAAATCCAAGTGTTTAACGGTTTTGCATGGTGTTTAGTTGTGTCACAAGATTATTATTTTTTTTGTGTTTTTTATGCATATGGTAGGCTTGTAATGCAATTTGTTTTTATGTTCACAAGTGAAATGTACTTTTTGTTCATCCATTTTAACTACTGTTCATACATGACGGAGATAGTTATAAATAAGTGAAAACATGGGATATATCTTTTTTTCATTAGGTTCATTAGTGAAATATTCATTTGTTCATAAATATTGCCTATTGTTCATAAATGAACAACCTAATTGTTCGGTTCTTGAACGAAGGAGAAATTTTACGGACTTGAATAGTTTCCCAAAAGGTGTGTACAAATGAACTTTACATTGTTACCTTTCTTCACCCTTGTGCACAATGTGGTTCACCATGCATCTTATTCTCATTTATTACAAAATTGCTACCGTTCATTCTAATCCATTGATTATATAAATTAAAAATCCAGATTGGTTTGTATACTTAAAACTAATCATGTGGCTAACAAATGAAGATGATCATATATATATAGGGGCCTAATCAAATGAGAACTGAATACTTTATGGTAACTATGAGATCCAATTTCAACCACAAATCAACGGATAAATTAAGAAATTAATAATTATGGTAATTTGAATTAAAATTATAATTAAAGAGTATATTAGGTATTTTTAAAAAACTCCTTTTTCCTCTCTCCTCTCTCCTCTCTCATCTCTCCGACCTCCAATCTCCGGCCTCCGATGAAATCGTTATCACAGTATATCACATGAGTATCACATTGTGTATTACAATGAGTATCACAATGTGTATCTTTGTTTTTAAGGTTTGAGTTGGTATCACAATGGTATCACAGTATATAACAATGGGTATCACATTGTATATCTTTGTGATTAATTGGTACCTGCCGGATTAATGTTCACCGGAGGCCGGAGATTGGAGGTCGGAGAGATGAGAGAGGAGAAAGGAGAGAGAAGTTTTTTAAAAATACCTAAAATGCCCTCTARTTATAATTTTAACTCAAACTACCATAATTATTAATTTTCTAATTTATCCGTTGATTTGTGGTTGAGATTGGATCTCACAGTTACCACAAACTACTCAGTTCTCCCTTGAATTGACCCCTATATATATATATATATATATATATATATATATATATACTATATTATAAAACATTTGACAAAAACTCTTAAAAACCACTTTTAATGCATAAAGTACTGTTGTAATAACCGGATCCTGGTTATTACCCAAGGTAATTAATGTGTGATTATTTGATTAAATGATTACGTAATAGCATGATAATTGATACATGTCGGTATGAGAATTTGTGTATTAATTGGATATGTATATATATATATATATATATATGGGTGCATGCATGTTATGCATACATGGGATAGGTATGTATGTGTGTGCATGTGTGCATGGTGGGTTTAAGCATGAGGTGGAAAGGAGAAGGAGGTTGTTTAGCCGACCTTCCACATTTGGAAAGTATAAATAGGGGGCTTAGCTTCTTCATTTGCTTTTTTTTTTTAGAAAGTTGTGCTTTTAAAAGAGAAGAGTTGCCCGGATTAATTCTTGCCTGAAGAGTCAAGTTGATTTCAAGTATTTGATTTCCAAAAGCTTGTTAAGGTGAGTGGTTTCTAAACTTTTTTGCATAAAATTACTACTGGTTTTATTTGCATGTTTCATGTTATTATTYTTTAGAAAGAAACCTTGCATATTTTTGTTTAAGTGTTTATTCGGACAAAGAGTGACCGAATAAGTATTTAAACCGGACAAGCCTTGAGCGGCTTATTGTCCGGATTAGTTTAAATCGGACAAGCCTTGAGCGGCTTAATATGGATTTTGATAAATCGGTTAAGTGTTAAGCGGGTTATAATTGGTAATATTACTTGTCATTATATACTGAGAAATAGGAATACGATCAAATGGTGAGTGGTTTATTTAAATCGGTCAAGTCTTGAGCGGATTGTTGTCCGGACTTGATATYCGGACAAAGATGATTTTGCTTCTAAGTGTTAAACCGACCAAAGCTTATGCGGTATATTGTCCGGACTTGATATCCGGACAAGGTTGGAAATTATTTTCTAAGTATTTAAATCGGACAATGCTTGTTCGATGTGTTGACCGGATTGTTGACCGGAGATGAAATCCGGTTAAGTTTTGGTTGACTGGATTCGAGATGTACCTTGTGTTTTAATAAAAGTTGTTATTTTTATTATAAAATGAATTTTTGATATAAATGATTTTTGGATAGATAATAATTCTAATGGCTGCGGTCTATTTGGAATTATTTTTATAAAATGTTTTGATGAAGAAATAAGGGTGGCATATCAAGGAGATGTGTAAATTTGATATAAGGGTGACATATCAAGGAGAGGTGTACCATGGGATAAGGGTGGCATATCAAGGAGAGGTGTACATTTGATATAAGGGTGGCACTTGTATGTGTGTGGTATTATATAACTCTTTCTATTATATCCTTTAAGATTATCGTGGTCTGGAATCTTTATTTATTTGTGATTTAAAGATTTAGGATCAAGGTTCTTATTGGAAATCATAGTCTGGATGTTATTGAGGAGGAAACATCAGGTTTGGCCTGAATCTTTGTTTAAACCTCGTTTGATAATAAAAGGTTTAAAAAGTGGTATTATATGGAACCCGATTGGTTCAAAGGTATGAAATTTGAATAGCTAAGTGATTAGCTTGAAAAGTGGAAAATGATCTGGCATTAAGTTTTATATGTTCATATAATTGTTGTATATGATTATTTGTTTTCCAAAAAGGTTTTGGTGATCCTTCACCCTGCAATGACATGAATAGGGTATCTCACTAGACCTCTTGGTCTAACCATCGTTTTGTGATTTTAAATATGTATTGCAGGAGGTGCAGAACGTAAGGGAAAGGGAAAGATGTAATGCTTTTTCTTATATGCATTTTGGATGAGGAGTTGCTTTTGATGAATAATTTTGTTTGATTAGTGCAAGATATGTATTTTGAATATTTGGACCTTGTATTTGGTCATAATAGTTCTTGTACTAAGGGACCTGAATGGTATATGAAATGTATTTCTTTTGTATGAAATATGTATTACATGCAATGTGTGGGTTGGGGCATTACAACTGTTTATTAAAATTGAGATGTGTCTTGCTGCATTGCGCGAGTACTCTTCTAGTATATATATATAGGTGATTTATTGTACAACTCATCACATTTGTACAACCATTGTAAATCAATCTCAACCATCCATCTATTCTAACGAATATCTGGTTCAATAAATATATTGATTGTTTCTTAATATAAAACTTTGATCATAATTAATGAGTTCTAATTATCTTTCATAAATATCCAAACCATAATAAATGACCCCTTGTTATTTTCATAAATATCTCAATTAATTGAGTTGTACTGGTTATACAAATACGATAGGTTGCATTTGAAACATCCTCTCCTTCTCTCTCTATATATATATATCTATTTATATATTATATAGAGAATAAGAGCTTGGTTCAAATGTTAACCCAATTTATTGTATTAACTTTGTTAAACCATTCTCAACCAATCACAATTCATCTTAGTAGGGGTGAGCATAGGCGGGTACCCGCCCTTTTTGACAGGAACCGGAACCGGAACCTGCGGTTTTTGAGATATTGGAACCGGAACTGGAACCGGTTAGAGCGGTTCTTGAATTTTTGGAACCGGAAACCGGTTCCGGTTCCGGTTCCGGGTACCTGCTTCCTAAAATATTAAAATTTTGTTATTTAGAAATAAAAATAAAATATTGCCAAAACACTAAATTAAATAAACAAGAATACAAATTATACGGAATAATGGTTACAAATATTGTTTTAACGATTACAAACCATAATAGACTAATAGAAAATGTTCAAAGTTTAACGATTATATACTATAATTGTAAATGTTCAAAACTAGTAGAACTAGAAAGTAGATGAAGAATGAAGATGACCGCGTCATTTGAAGATGTAACTTAATATAAATTTGGTATTGAAAAAAATTAATTATTTTTTTATTGAAAAACAACCGCCGGTTCCGGGTACCCTGCAGGTAACGGTTCCGAAAAACTTTGAACCGAAACCGGAACCGTTCTCAATCGGTTCCGTATTTTAGGAACCGGAACCACTCATAGGGAACCAGAACCGGCGGTTCCAAGGCAGTTCCGGTTCCGCAAACGGGTACCCGATTCCGCTGCTCACCCCTACATCTTAGTATTAGGTTCCTATCCATCTTAGAATTTAATGACAAAGATACATATGTAATTTTTTTTATGTAACTCTTGTATCATTAGTTGAGAGTTACAAAATCATAAAATCCCATGTTATTTTTTTTAATATTGATTTTCTATCTTTAATGTCTATGAATTTGTGATTGATGGAGGAGACCTCGGTAGTAATGTTTTCGGTATCATTCAAATTGATATCTACGAAAAATGGTGAACATGTGTCAAATTCACATATGAGAACATTCTTACAACCATATAAACACATCTCTACATATACGAACCATTGTGTCAATTACGAACATAAATTGACATATATGAACACTTGTGTCAATTACGAAAATAGATTGACCTACATATACATTTGGTATAAATATGAACACATATTGACCCAAATGAACATACGAAAGATGATGAACATGTGTGACCATATGAAAACAAATTCACATATATGAACATTTGTACAACCATATGAATACAACTCGACATATATGAACCCTTGTGTAAATTATGAACACAAATTGACATATATGAACATTTGTGTCAATTACGAACACATATTGACATATATCTAGAGTTGGAATATGAACACATATTGATACAATGAACATACGAAAGATGATGAACTTGTGTGACCATATGAACACAAATTCACATATGTGAACATTCGTACAATCATATGAACACAACTCGACATATATGAACTCTTATGTCAATTACAAACACAAATTGACATATATGAACCCTTGTGTCAAATACAAACACGGATTGACATATATGCATACTTGTGTTATTTACGATTTTTTTTCCATATAAGCCATTGTTCACACATGAACAATTCCCATAAATATCGAATACTTATTCACATATAAACCATCAACAAAAAAAAAAAAAACTGTAAAAGAATCTGGTGTCAAGGATCTTGCTGTTGGTTTTGATTCGATGACGATATTAATTCTCGGATAATTACATTGTTATTAATGGGCAGTTACAAAATATCTCATTGTCATTAATGGACGGTTACAAAACATCTCATTGTCATTAATGGACGGTTACAAAACATGTCATTGTCATTAATGGGCGGTTACAAAACATCTCATTGTCATTAATGAACAACTAATATCTTTTCCCAAAATACCCCTTGTAAATATTGTTTACTTATGTTACCTTGTCTATGTGTACAATTATTTACACTTTATGTCATGAATGATCTTAGATACAAATTTCAAAGATTAATGGTCAAGATAGGTTAACAAAGTTAACATAATAATTTGGGTTAACAAATGAACTTGCCCTTATATATATATATATATATATATATAGAAATATATATATATATATATATATATATATATGTATATATATATATACGAAAAGGTTCAAACGAAAAACGGTCAATTTGCAAGAAGACGAGAAGGAATGTGGACCACACAGTCCATTAATTAAAAATAGCATAAATAAAAAATAGAAAATAATTTCAAAAAGTAGGAGAATCATCATTTTGAATTGAATAAATCTTTAAAAATTTTATTATATCTTTTAGATTTATTAATTTTTTTAATTTTAATTAATTAATAACCTTTTTTATCAAGTTTTATATAAAAAAAAATTAGATAGACTTTCAAATATCATATGTGATATCTACAATCAATTCATATGTGATAGTTGTATATGTTAATCATATACGACAATCATAGATATTTTTATGAATCATATGTAATTATGTATATTTACAATTATAGAATATTTTATGATGTAAATATTATCACATGTGATCATATGTCAATAATATTTAGACGTATATTATCATATGCGATATTTATAAAAATTTACACGGTGAATCATATAGATCATATATGATATGTAATAAATCTGTTAAACAAAGTTTATCAAATATGATTCAAAACGTGAATCCAAAAATTGTAGAAAAAATGGTGAAAAATATTGCTAATTAATTATAGATATCACATGTGATATTTGATGAAAATTTGGATTTTTTTATTCAAAGTATATTTAGAAAAAAATTATATAAAACTTTATAAAATAATTATGAATTTATCAAATTAAAAAATCTAAAAGATATAATTAGATCTTTAAAGATTTATTCAATTCAAAATGATAATTATCCTGCTAATTTTTCAAAAGATTATGTTACTTTTTAATTAATAAATTATGTGAATCATATTCTTTCTTATCTTCTCCTAAATTAATTAGCTTCTCCCATGATTCACTCTCTCTCTCTCTCTCTCTCTCTCTCTATATATATATATATATATATATATATATAAGGACCTAATCAAATGAGAACCAATTAGTTTGTGGTAACCGTGAGTTCCAATCTCAACTACAAATCAATAGATAAATTAGGAAATTGATAATTTTGGTAATTTTTAATTAAAATTTTAATGCGAGAACATTTTAGGTATTTTCTCTCCTCTCTCCGTCTCCCGGCCTCCGATGATACCACAGTGGTATCACAATGCATCTTATATGTAATTGGGTATCACACTGAGGTTGTTTGTGTGGTTGATCGGATATGTAACACAGTGATATCACAATGCATCTTATATGTGTTTGAGTATCACACTGTGGTATCACCGAAGAAAGGTGGCCGGAAGACGGGGACGGAGCGAGAAGAGAGGAGAGATGAGAGAAAATACCTAAAATGTCTTTGTATTAAAATTTTAATTAAAAATTACCAAAATTATAAATTTCCTGATTTATTTATTGATTTGTGGTTGAGATTGGATCTCACGGTTACCACAAACTACTCAGTTCTCCCTTGAATGACATAAATATATATATATATATATATATATGAGTTTAATCAAATGAGAACTATTTTGTTTGTGCTAACCGTGAGATCCAATCTCAACCAATCATTTTAATATATTAATTATTTTTTTAAATTAATGTAAAAGCGCATGTTAGTAAATTATTAAATTTAGATTAAATATTTATTTATTAATTCCATATGTTTCAAACTTCCTATTAATTTTGATTTTACATTTCTAAATTACCACATAAAACCACAATCTTTTGGGTAGCACATGAAACCACAATTTTTTTTACCACAATGTAACACAACATCTTGTGTTACCTAATACACTATTAGTATTGTAACACCTTGTCCCGCATCAGTAACTATTGAAATTTGTAGCCCCCTTATGACTTGTGAGTTCTTGGTTGTAAGTTACCAAAGAATCCTCAATATGGGTTTAGTGGTTTGGGCGTTGTCTTGTATGGTTTGCTACTATGTGATTGAGAAAATGGAAATAAATCTAAGCTAATATCATATAAATCCCTATTGATAGTGTGTTGAAGGATGTCAAAATTACCACATAAAACCACAATCTTTTGGGTGACACATGAAACCACAATCTTTTTTACTACAATGTAACACAACATTTTCAACCAAAAACTACAAATTGTTTTCCACCTCTTCTTGCACAACCAACAGGATCTTTTGTTTTTTTTTTTTTTTTTTGATTTGATGAAATGTAATTTTAGAAGATTAATGGATTTCTAACGCGCTCAAAATAGTCTCATTAAATTAATTTTTTTTGACCCTTTTGCCCTTATTTACATACTCACATTAAATATTGGACAGTTATTTTTGAAATTTCAATAATTAATTTTTCTTTTATTTTCAACCATGGACTATTAATTTGTGTGATTGAGATTGAATCTCACAGTTACCACAAATAACTCAGTTCTTCCTTAAATGAGCCCATATATATATATATATATATATATACACACACACATATATATATATATATATATATATGGGCCTAATTAAATGGGAACTGAATAGTTTGTGGTAACTGTGAGGTCCAATCTCAACCACAAATTAACGGATAAATTAGGAAATTAACAATTATGGTAGTTTGAGTTAAAATTATAATTAGATGACATATTAGGTATTTTTAAAAAACTTATCTTTTCTCTCTCCTCTCTCATCTCTCCGACCTCCAATCTTCGGCCTCCGGTGAAATCGGTATCACAATATATCACAATGGGTATAAGATTGTGTATCACATTGTGTATCACATTGTGTATCTTTGTTTTTAAGGTTTGAGTTGGTATCATAGTTAGTATCACAATGGTATCATAGTATATCATAATGGGTATCACATTGTGTATCTTTGTGATTACTTAGTACCTGTCGGATTAATGTTCACCGGAGGCCGGAAATTGGAGGTTGGAGAGATGAGAGAGGAGAGAGGAGAGAGGAGAAAGAAGAGAGGATAGAGAAGTTTTTTAAAAATACCTAAAATGTCCTCTAATTATAATTTTAACTCAAACTATCATAATTATTAATTTTCTAATTTATCTGTTGATTTGTGGTTGAGATTGGATCTCACAGTTACCACAAACTAATCAGTTCTCTCTTGAAAGGACCCTATATATATATATCATTTTATATGATGACTACAGTTTATAAAGCTTAATCCACTCGTTTATTTTGAGTGTTAAATTTATAATGTTTTTAATGAATGAAAGTTGGTGAAGGTTTGTTTTAGGGGTCTAATAAAGAGTTGGGGTAACCTGCAAAACTTTCCAGCATTGGGTACACTGATATCTTTGGGGATAAAAATGCATTGAATTTATGTTTAGATGATTCAACAAGGCAACCAAATGAGGGGTGTAGCTCCTCCACCTACAACCCCTCTTCATTTGATAGCTAAAGACAAAACCCTATTTCAAACCCTACCATTCTCCACCAATTAACTCCAAACTTTGCGACTTTCACCCAAACAATACACACATACACTCCAAAACACACACAACACACACACACACACACATATATATATATATATATATATATTGAATATATTGAAAAGTTAAAGTAAAAAAAAAAATGCTAAATATTGTGCTATTAGGAACAAAATGTTAAAAGGGAAGATTTCTATGCGAATTATTGAAAAAAATTCATGTTTATATGAACCCATATTAATAAACTCTAATGTTGATTCATATATGAATATGCAATTAGTTTTTTCGGATTTCCTTTAATGATCCATATATGAACATTCTCTTACTTAAACCGGCCCCTGGACATACATACATATGTATGTATATATATACATACATATGTATATATGTATTTACATACATATGTATGTGTATACATCTATATATATATATATATATATATGTGTGTGTGTATATGTATATGGTTGGTTTCATGTGAGACCAAGTTGTTTTCGTGAAACTATTTTTTTCACACTTGAAACATCACAGCAAAACACTGTGAAGATAAATATAATTTAAAACTTCATAGCAAAATAGCAAAAACATTGTGAAAGTTCTTTCACAATGTTTTCTTGTGAAGTTACAAGTGTAAAGAAACGGTTTCATGAAAACAGAAGATAGATAGAGAGAGAGAAAGAGAGAATTCGGATCATATAAGGCAGACATGTTTTCATGAGACTTGTACGTGAGACCATAAAATAACACTCGTTTTTCACAACAAAATGCAATGAAGATTATGTTTAATTTGTATCTTCACGATTTTTTTGTGCATTCATAACCTCGTCTCATGAATCTCAAAAACAGTATATCTCACTGAACCTAATCATATATATATATATATATATATATATATATATGAGAGTGAGAGAGAGAGAGAGAGAGAGAGAGAGAGAGTGTGTGAGAGTGATTTTCTACATGTATAGGATCCATGAATTTCACCGATGACAATTAATGTGCATATGAGAGCATATTTTCACAACAAACGCAATGAAGATTATGTTTAATGTGTTTAAATTGATATACATTTATGAAAACTATTTAATTATTCGTTAAACATCTTTATTTATTACCATTATATTTAACATATTCAATTAATATTTTATGTAATATATTTAACTCAACTACTTTCCATAAATTCATGTAGAAGATCTCTCCACATAAGTAAAACAAACTTAAAAGTCTTCCATTGAACAAATATGACTTCGAATAATGTGATAAGATCGTTTCTTTTTGTTTATTAAATATACATATAAAGAAAATATGGGGTGTTTGAGATTGCTTATAAAAACAACTTATTCCGGTGTGTCACCAGTAATAAGCATTTTTGAGTGTTTGGATAAACAACTTATATCAGTGTCAAACCGGTAATAAGGAGTTCTTGAAGAAGTTAAAGTCTTCTGACTTATAATAAATTAATAAATACTTTTATAGAAAAACATAAGTTGTTTTAGATAATCAATCCCAAACAACCCATGTATCTTATCCTCAATTATTTATTCAGACAAACCCTACATCACTTCCATGCAAGAAACATCTCAAAAAGTACACCATAATTCAGTTTCAAAAACATAACCAAATGTATGCAAATGTTACTTCCACCATGTCCCTAGTTATAATAATGACCAAAGAAATATAACGAATTTAACAAGCATTTTATATCATACAAACCAATGATGCATGCCATGCAATTCTTATTGTAAGAATCAAGAAACTGTGTACGAATTCACAACTTGATCATCATATAAATAAATCGTATGTCATTAGACAAATTAAGAGCACTCTAAACACACCATGCAATTGACCAAAAGGAAGAGATCAGAAAGCTTATGTAGCTTTTATTTATGAAACAAAGTCATGGAGGTCCAAAAACATATATCACAAAAGCAAAAAAGAACAGTGAAAACGCTTTGTTTTCACCACCCCCACCACCCCATCTTCATTCTATATAGACAATATTTTGTTCCCATTTTACCCCCAAGCTAGTCAAACAAAGAATTACAGTCTGGAAACATTAAACTCGATCCATAAAGGTCTCACCTTTGGTACCAAACCCCAATATTTAGTTAACACATGACATCTTTGAGGAGCTTGTACCTTCGAGTACTGGTCTTTGGAGATGGAGCTCCAGTGGATGACGATGACTTGCCTTTTTCAAAACCCTCTTCACGATCATGCTGCTTGATCTTGTCACCGGAATATTCTAACTGGTTACTGGCTCCGGCGTCGGATTTTGAGCTTGGTTTCTTCGAAGAACCAGCGTGTTTGGTGGTTCGACTCACCTCGGTTTGGCACCAATCACATAGCTCTGGCGGATCCGATGATTCGCTATAGTAGTTGCTACAATACCTATTTTAATATTTTATGAGAAAAAAAAATATATGTTTATATATTTATAATTGAAGAAGTGCGATGTGCACTTACCAAGAAAATAATTTTAAGAATTTATTTATGGAGAACAAAAGGACTTGCAAGAATTACACATGGGTTCTTATAATACTGGTTGTAGTGGTCAAGGTCAACATGAAATAGTACGTAGGTAATTAATTTATATAAAATCAATGAATAAATAATTACTTCATGTAGGGATGGTGGTTGTGATGGTGGTGGGTGGCTGAAGGCGGTGGCGTTTGTTGTAATAGTTAAATAGTTAGAACCATGATGATGATGATGATGATGATGTGTGTGTGTGTTGATAAGACAAAAATTAGAAACTTGATTGATTATGATCGTTGGTGATTTAAATGAACTAAACCGAATAGCATGAATATGAACGGAAAGTGGTTGCCGGAGATTATCACCTGCATATGTGGAAAAACCTAAAGACACAATAATAAACCCATGTGTGTTGTCTTTCTGTGTGTGTGTGAGAGAGAGAGAGAGATGGTTGTGGTGGTGGTGGAGGGTGGAGGAGACATACGAGTGTTGGAAGCGGTGATGACACTTGATACAGCGGAAGATCTTGTCAGGGAAACCAACGTCACCACACATACAACAGACTCTTTCAACATCCACCATTTCTACAGACAGCCCACTTAACCTTTGAAAGAGAGAGAGAGAGAGAGAGAAAAGAGTAATGAGATGAGGCGGTGAGTATGTGTGTGTGCATATATATATATATATATACATACAACTATATATGTATAGATAATTGTATGTATGTATATATGTATACGTGTGTGTGTAGAAAGCGTAGGTGTGGGGGAGCGGGGTTGAACAGGTCGACCACAGGTTGCTTGCAGTCGTTTTCAGTTATGGAGATAGAGGGGAGGGGGGGGCCTTCAGAATACGGCTTGAAAATGACGATTTTGTCCTCGCTCATAGATGGAGGCATGGAGTGAGGTGTCGTAAGAAAGTATTGGTTAAACCATGAATGGTAATCACTTGACAAGGATAATAACCTGCAAAAACCAACACCACACACATGGGGGTAGATGTGTCTTTTCAAAATTACTTTTCTCCAATGAAACAATCAGATAACGATAGTTTTTAAAAAAGGAAGATAGCGATAGTTAATTCATAATTGTAGTAAAATATGACTTATAACATGTTTATATATATAATACTTGATTAAAAAAATCATTATTTATAAATATCAGGTTTATTACGATAACTCTTTAGGTAGTGTTTGACACGCAGACATGAATGGACATGATACGCAGACATGAATGGAAAAGGTTGGACATGACAGAACTGGACATGACAAGAGGGTAGGACTGTACAGGACATGACCGGACAAAACAAGTGTCTTTCTGGTGTTTGGTACGAATAGGGTTGCACATAACAAACTAGACAAGTTGCACAAAAGTTATTTTATGATTTTATATATCATATAATATATATATATATATATATGTATATATATATACAAGTAACACAAATAAAGTAAACCATTTAATTTATAAACAATTTTACACAATTTTCATATACATAAATACAAAATAGTACCAAATTTGAATGAATTTTTTATATAATTGATGGTAGTTTGAAGAACTCTATTCATACAAAAAAGAAATTATGTTTAATTCGGTTTGTAAGATCCTTATCAACTGGTTAAGGCACGGTGAATTTTTTTGCAACAACCACTATGATATGAAGAGTATGAGCGAGGGAAAAATACCCCGTTGATCCGTCGCTAAAGACCTCCTCGGTCACTGATCGTCCGTCGGTTAAAAGCTCGTAGGTAATATTATCAGCGACGGATCAGCGAAAAAATTCATCAACGGATCTGCGAGGGAAACTTTCAGCGAGGGACTTTTGGCGACAAATTTTTTCTCGCTAATCAATCGCTAATTATTATTAATGTAAATATAAATAGTTTGTACTTACATAATTCCTATATTTATTTATACAAAATATGGTCATAAAATAACAAACCAAAATTGTGAACAAATTAAAACTAATCAATTCATACAATTTAAAAGATCCAATTCATACAATCTAACTACCTAGAGGTGGGGAGGGGGGAAACGTATTCTGACTGCCGCATAAACGCAACAAAATGCTCTGATAAGGCGACCTGTTCGGCTAATGCAGTAACATGTCTAGCCTGTTGGGCCTCCAAATCTGTTTTACTCTTCCGTTCGGTCTCCATCTCGGCCTGATAGCGTTCCTCCTTCAGTCGCGCCTCCTCCTCTACCCTTGCCAACTTTTCTCTCAACTCCGCCATCTGTAAATATTTAATATTCGACAAAATCAGTAATTTGTTCGCAATGAAAGTAATGAGAAAGTATATAACAACATAATCAACATACCTTCGTTGTTGAATCGTATTATCTTTCGGTGTTACTGCTACATCTACCCGTCATAGCATACGAGGGATCCTGGGTGGTCCCGAAACCAAATATTCGGCCTTTCCTCCGTCCTCCGACACTTTGCTCCCAAAGAGATGCCTCATCAGGGGGAGGGGTGTCGGTACTAGACTGTGACTCATCCCTAAGCGATTGAAATCGCTCATGTGCTTCACCAAAACAAAAATGGGTGAGGTTATATATGTAGAAATTTCAGTAGCATAACGACTGTAAGTCAAACATATTCAATGCTTGTTTCTAACAATTAAAGCATTCTAATTACCAACGATAGTCACATTCTCAACCTATCAATTTAGCCTAACGTCTACGCAACAATGACAGTCCAACCTAATAGCATCACCATGTTTATTAAAATATATTACCTTAAACCTACCAAACCTATCTTTAAACTGAAGTAATGTTCTTAGAAAACTTACATGATACCTAGCAACTTTGGGGGAACTGAACTGAAGAGGATCGGTAGGCTGGCCGAACAGACTTGGATCAAACTTCCTGTTCATGCAGTGAGTGCACTCAAACACCTTACTAGCAGTCGACTCACGACCTATTACATGTAACTACATCAGACAATTAGGTTAAGTTATTAGTAAATGTAGAGAACGAATTACATATTCAAAAAAGATTATATACACATTATTATGTCTCGATGCTGCGTATTACTAATCGATCCCCCGGTGTGCCTGGACGACACCCCCTAAAAATGTGTATTCTGATTGGCCTTATTGATCCTGGATTTCTTTTTCCAAGGCTCAATATCCCAAACCTATTAAATACATAACACATATATAAGTCGATATGAAAGACATGACAGTTCATAAATCTCACAATAAAGATACATACCTGGTCAATCATCTAAATCCAAAACCTCTTTGGGATCCATAGAGGGCGGTGTAACATAATCCGTGAGAAATCCTCACTGTCACATTGTTGAGCACCGGGATAGGCCTATGCCACGGCTTATTCATGTGCAACGCTCATTAAATCTGAGTACCTATTGTGCTTGGATTTAGTCCATAAATCACGGACCATGTCATCCAACTTTGGTTCCTACTGGAACTAAGCCTACATGGACAATATTTATATCAATGGAATAACCTTATAAGTATAATTACATTAAAAGGGTACACCAACCCGAAAGCACGGGAACATCAAGTCGTGGGCTTCCTTAGGAACTTTCTTCCACCTATGCCACGGACGAACAAAGGAAGACCTGAATATAGTCGTCATCTATTGGCTAACATTGCATATTTAAACTTGCACAATTAAAAAATATATATACAACACAAAAGGCATTCATATCATTTTATTATGTAATATAAAGTCTTATACACATATACTTACTCATTGCCTAACAAAGAAAGATATGGCCGCGGGTAGCATGACTAGGTGTCGGCATCTCATGGTTGGGCCTCTCCTCGACCCTGAACTAGTCGAAGCTGGGGCCTCCACCTCTTGGTCATCTATATCCTGGAGGCTGGTCTCCATGAACTCCACAATGTCATCGGTGCGTGGATCGCCACGTCCACTAGCAGAGTTACTTCCCCTACCAGACATGGTGTTACCTCTATTACCAGAAAATTTTCGATGTGACATCTTCTGAAAAAACAAACATTAAATTCTATCATGAAAAAAGATAATGATAAATCACGATTATATGTACAATTATGAAATAAGCATATAGAAAACAAGCTACTAATCAGAAGAATGATCAGATAACATTGGTTCATATTCATCATTTGAATCATCGTCTATGTCTTCAAATTCAAGTTCATCCTCGCTATCTTCATTTACTGGTATATCGTCGTTTTTATCTTTCAATTCATCGCCACCTTCATATTCATTAATATTATGGAGTCGTTTATCTCCCATGTGGCAAGACGAACATTATCGAGCTCGTTTCCCAATGCAAACGTTTTATGAGTTACCCTTTCGTTGATTTAAAAGAATTGTTCTTCATCCAAATGATCATTGTTTTCAATATTGTTAATCATGTCGGACACTTCATATGTGCCACGAGCCTTTGTCTTGACAACCACCCACCAATCTTTCAAATCCTTTGTCATTGAAAAATATGTAGTAGAGTAGACTTGTCCTGCCTGTGATGCTAGAACGAAACCGATCGTCGGATCTAAGTCTAGACTTATATTTGATATCTACCAAATTGTGTTTAGGGTCAACTTTAACCCCCCGAGGCAGTATCAAACCAAGTCATTTGAACATGACAACTACCTGTCATACTGAGCCATAATACTCCACCTCTATAACATTATCTAAGATTCCATAGAAATCAGACTCGTATTCATCATAGTAGGACCCTGACACTGATACCACTATTTTGGGTAACTCGACCAGATCTATGGGTTACCGTATGAAACTTGTAACCATTCACATGGTATCCTTGATGCGTGGTGGCATAATGGCCTGGTTCGTGTGCTAGGGATTTTAATTGTTCATTTGAGTCGTTTAACTCGAATATGACCTATTAAAGAAGGTCACACATAAGAAACATATATCATATGTCATTGCATTTTGTATATTAATACTAGTGGCCAGTATATATATACTCATGTGATGCGAAAATCAGTCAGCAAACCTCTCATCCTGGATTTTATCAAGTTCAACATCATCAATATTCAGTTCTCTTTGTCGAATCTTTTCGTCATAGGTGGACTAGAAAGGTTGAACTTCTACATAGTTGAACAAGACATATCTATGGATAGTCTCCAAGTCAAGTTCATTTAATATTATCTGTTCCCCATGTAACATCCAATTTTTTTTATATGCCTAGTTATTTGCTAAGTATATTTAATTATTAGGTTAAATAGAACTTATGATTTAGTAGGATTTTAGGTTTGAAATTTTAGAATTATATTTTTTAAGAATATAATAGAGGATTTGGAAAGTGTGCAGACTTTGAAAATCTGTATAAAATCGTAGAAAAATCCAAATGAGGTGAGGCCAATTTCTTTAGTTAGATATTTGAGTCTAATTTATTTCTTATTTTATGATCAAGGCATGAATTCGAGCTTAAAATGGGCAAAACAGTTCTGCATGCAGCAGCTATGAGATTTTGTACATTTACTTCAGGAGGTAATTAGGACATGATTTGATACTTTGGAAGCAATCTAAGTGTGGTAGATTGGACGTGCTTTGTGAGCTCAATTCGGAGCTTTTCGATATTATACGGTTGCCCGGTGAGTTATATGGTTAATTGTTACATATTGATTTGAACATATATATTTTCATATGAATGTTTTTGGTCGTGAATGGAGTCACACGATCTTGATTTGTCTTTGATTCCGTCTCTTGAGTCGATTCCTTATTACTATCTCGGTACATCGGTTTGCTTTCTGAATCTGGATTCGTTGTTTTATTCCTTGAATTGTATGCCATAGTACGGGTACTACTTCGTGTGGTATACCGGAAGTTTATGGTGAAGTCAAGATCCCGGGTTGGACGGGTGAGACTTTCTGCGGTTGTGAATACTCATTGCTCGAAGAGGAGGAAGAGCAATGAGTAGGGAACGTTGGCACATACCCGGTAGAGGAAGGCGGATAGTGCGAGGTTTCCCGTAATGTATGATTCTGACTCGGACTTTGGCATGAGCCCGGGAGGTGAAGGATGGGGTGATGCACTGTCCTCGTTATGTTTACCGATTCAATCTCTTGGTTCTTGATATTTATTGGTATTCTAACGTTGTTGAATATATTTGGTCGTTGAGCCTGTCTCCTTGTTGTATTGAGCATCAATGGTATGGTGTATTATGGTGATTTTAATATGGAATCCTATGATCTTAGCATCCGATACGTAATTGTTCACTCGGTTTCTTGTAAGTCTCGGTTTGCATCAGGACGATGTCTTGAACTCTTTTATTGATAAGAGTTTATTATGTATGTTTATAAAAATGTGCGATATTGATATGTAATACTTAACTATTTAACTCACTAAGCGTTGGCTTACCATTTAAGTGGCAACCTCTCTCAAGAAAGAAGACGGATAAAAAGAAAGAACCCGTCGTTTGACTTGAAGATTTATTGGGGATCTTGAAGATATCGATCTTGCTTTTGGGTAAATAGTAGCTTATATATAATCTTGTCCCGTATTCTTTTGCTACTTAATTCGGGTTTTAAGTAAAAATCCGTTATATCCGGGTTTTATCATTAAAATAGAACGGATATTTCGATATTTTTCTAGAAATTAATATCCCATATTTTGAGGTTAATTAATATTATGCCCAGATTTGTGTGTTTCAAAGTGTTGGCCTCTGGTTCTTCATAGCCTTTGGACCGATGCATTGCTTCTGGACCGATGCATCGACTCTGGTCCATTTTCATCGCCTCTGGTCTTCTTCCAAACTTAGTCGTTTTATCAACATTTTTTAGATTTTCCATCCTTGGCCCCGATTGCTTTGACAAAACTTTTAGAATAATTAGGATTAATTTTGGTCCCTATAATCAATAAATTATATTTTATTAGAGATTTTATAGATATTGATAATTTGGGGTTTGCTCAAGCGAGATGTTACAGATATGGTATTAGAGCTGTGGTTTGAGTGAACTGGATATCATTAATGATATTCGGACTCAAACTTAGGTATTGACATTGYATAGTGAMTARGTTATGATTAWACTTAGGTATTGACATTGTATAGTGACTAGGTTATGATTATATGGGATATAGACTAATAGGAGAGACCTAGGATTTGTTGGGGTACAAAGAATAGAATATTTGACTTCTATATGTATTATAATTTCAGTGCGATGTCTGATCACGATGCAGCTAGCAACGCGCCGGTTACTCAAGAAATTGGGGATGAAAACCTCAATCTTGAAGGGAATGTCCAAGAAAATGTTGACAATGACGACGAAGCCCAACTATCACCTCGTACTGAGAGGTTATTGAAAATAATGAATGATCAAACATGGGCTGCTCTACGAGAACAAAGAATATAGTTTGAAAGAAAGTTATCTGAAGTGAAAAATCCAATTAATGCTCAAAATCCGGTTGTCCAAGGATCAAAGCCGGTTAATGAAAACATACCCAAAACAAAGTCGGACTGACCTTCATTTAAAACATTTAGAAGTAGTGGCGCTACAGAGTTCTTGGGACAGACGGACCCAGTACTTGCAATGCAATGGGTCAAAAACACTGAAAAAGTATTCAGGATTGTTTACGTACAGGAGAAGGATAAAGTACGTTATGCTACAGCGACATTTACCGATCATGCACTCACTTGGTGGAACGCCACATATCGATCAATGGATCCTAATACTAGGTATAGGACGACATGAGAAGAGTTTCAAGTGCTGTTCTTCGAACAATATTGTCCGGATGATTTGAAACAAAAGCTTGAGAAGGAATTCCTAGAGCTCAAACAGGGATTCATGTMGGTGATTGAATATGAAACAGAGTTCAATCGGAAGCTTTAGTTTGCACAACGGTTCTTACCAAGTGAAAAGGACAAGATTAATCATTTCGTCAACGGTCTTCAACGGAATATTCGCGACTTCATCACCAATCGCGACGTACCATCATTTACCAAAGTAGTTGAGTATGAAAGGAAACAGGAGCATGACCTGAGTCTCCATGATGGTTCTAATGTACCGAAGAAACGATCGAGAATTGAGAGAACCTTCTCGACCCCGACATCTAAATCATCTCGATTCTTCAAGTCGAGACGAGCTCAATCGCATAATACACCACATACTACCTCACAGGCTTATACAATGCAGTCAAATACGCCACGGAACTGCAACCGATGTGGCAAGAATCACCAGGGATGATGTAGTGGTGATCAAACTTATGTATGATGCTTCTGTTGTGGTGAAGCTGGGCACATACGAACTCAGTGCCCTCAAAGAGAAAAGGCATGTTATAATTGTGGTGTGTTAGGTCATCGTATGCGAGAATGTACAAAGAATAGACTGGAGGAAAGTAAGDRGTCGGTACAACAACCAAGACAACGACCGATACATACAACGGGGGCTTCGACCAAAAAGAAGGAGGTTCCGAAACCTCAGGCCAGGGCATTTCAAACTACCGCGAAGGAAGCCATGAACGATCCTGACGTTGTTACGGGTATATTTCTTGTTAATTCTTGTCCTGCTCGTATTTTATTTGACTCTGGTGGGACAAATTCTTTTGTGTCAAATGATTATGTTCGCTATATTGAATCCGTGCCTACTATGCTTGAAAAACCTTTCACTATTKACACTGCGAGCGGAGTACCATTAGTTGCTGATAAGGTATTTAGAGAGTGTACATTGCTTTTAGATGACTATGAATTTCTTATTGATCTAATTCCCACGGATATACATGGATTCGATGTTGTTATTGGTATGGATTGGTTGGCAAAGAATCAAGTCAACATCATATGTTCACAACGAATGATTCAAATACCAATTAGCGAGGGGAATTACCTATACATTTACAGGGAGCGGCATGTGATCGACATAAAGGTAATCTCTATTCTAAAAGCTCGCCGTTATCTAAACAAGGGTTGTTCAAATTTTCTAGCCTATGTTATGGATGCGGTGAAAGAATTGAAGAAGACGGTGAAGGACGTTCCTATTGTTTGTGAATATCCGGATGTATTTTCGGATGATCTGCCTGGATTGCCACCCGATCGTCAAGTAGAATTTCGTATAGACTGATACCGGGTGCAGCTCCGATAGCAAAGACACCGTATCGTCTCGTACCTGCGAAAATGAAAGATATGATGAAACAACTGCAGAAATTATTGGACAAGGGTTTTATCCGACCAAGCACATTTCCTTGGGTGCTCCAGTCCTGTTCGTTAAGAAGAAAGACGGAACTATAGATTACCGTGAGCTTAACAAGGTAACTATAAAGAACAAATATCCATTACCACGAATTGATGATCTTTTTGATCCGTTGCAAGGAGCGAGATATTTTTCTTAAATTGACTTACGATATGGCTATCACCAACTCAAGGTACGGGAGGACGATGTACCCAAGACTGCTTTTCGGACCCGTTATGGGATTTATGAATTCCTCGTAATGCCATTCGGACTTACAAACGCACCTGCAACGTTTATGGACTTAATGAATTGAGTATGCTATCCTATGCTCGACAAGTCTGTGATCGTATTCATCGATGATATTTTGGTTTACTCAAAGTTTGAAAACGAACACGCTACAAACTTACGTCAAATGCTAGAATTGTTGAGAAAAGAACGACTCTATGCAAAATTCTCGAAATGTGAATTTTGGCTTCGCCAGGTACAATTCTTGGGGTATACCATATCCAGAGACGGTATTTCTGTAGACCTAGCCAAGATCGAAGAAATTCAAGAATGGGAGCAACCAAAGAATGCTTCGGAAGTTCGGAGTTTTTTGGGTCTGGCAGGGTACTATCGACGATTTATCAAGGACTTCTCTAAGATCGCAGTACCATTAACTTCTTTGACTCGTAAAGATTCTAAATTTGAATGGAAGGAGGCCCAAGATCGAGCATTTCAAATTTAAAGGAATGTCTGACACACGCGCCTATACTTGCTCTACCTGAGGGTAACGAAGACATTATAATATATAGTGACGCATCTCGACTTGGTCTTGGATGTGTCTTGATGCAGCGAGGCAAGGTGATTGCATATGCTTCTCGCCAATTGAAAGATTATGAGAAGAACTACCCTACTCATGACCTTGAATTAGCAGCGGTCGTATTTGCTTTGAGGCTTTGGCGACACTATCTCTATGGAACGAAGTGTCAACTTTATACTGATCACAAGAGCTTAAAGTATTTTTTTGATCAACAGACCTTGAACATGCATCAACAACGTGCTATGGAGCTCATTAAAGATTACGACTGTGAGATACTATATCATCCAGGTAAAGCCAATGTAGTGGCAGATGGTCTTAGTAGGAAGATGCATTCTGGACTTCTATGCTACTCTATCACTTGCACGTCGGTTAAAAGTAATTTATTTGATGATATTCGTAAATGGCAGATTGAGGCTTTGAAGCCTGAGAATGTCAAAGTAGAACGAATGGTAGGATACATTGATTCTTTCTCTGAAGAAGGACGTGGCTTGAAGGTCTTTAAGACCCGAATCTGGGTCCCTAAACTTGACGGCATGCGAGATGTTGTTTTAGCAGAAGCACATAAGTCGCGATTATCAATACACCCAGGAAGTACCAAAATGTACCAAGATCTTCGTTTAGATTACTAGTGGCCTGGGATGAAGACTGATATTGGATGTTATGTTGAGAAATGTACCACATGCTTACAAGTAAAGACTGAACATGGTAGTTTACAGCCTCTTGAGGTACCGATGTAGAAATGGGAGGAATTAACGATGGATTTGGTTACTAAACTACCGAAGACCCAGCTACAACATGACATTATTTGGGTTATAGTTGATCGATTGACTAAATCTTCATTGTTCTTACCTGTCTGAGACTCTTACTCTATGGATCGATGGGCGCGGTTGTACATTGATGAAGTTGTCTCGCGACACGGTGTACCAGTGAAGATTATCTCTGATCGTGACTCTCGATTCACTTCTAATTTTTGGACTAGATTTCAACGAGATTTGGGAACACGTCATGCGTTTAGTACGGCCTATCATCCTCAGACCGATGGTCAATCAGAACAAACCATTCAGACTTTCGAAGATATGCTACGCGCATGTGTCTTGGAATTTGGTGGTAGCTGGGATACTCACCTACCCTTGGTTGAGTTTTCTTACAACAATAGTTACCACTCGACAATTGGAATGGCTCCCTATGAGGCTTTATACGGACGTAAGTGTCGTATACCCTTGTGTTGGCGAAAGACGGTAGAGAAAGTTTTAGTTGGTCCCGAACTCATTCAGATCACTCATGACAAAATTCAGATTATTCGCGAAAGAATGAGAGCCGCCCAAGATCGTCAAAAGTCTTATGCAGATCGTCGCAAAAGGCCAATCGAGTTCTCGGTGAGTGATATGGTAATGGTGAAAGTTTCTCCTTGGCGAGGCGTGCTTCGATTCCGAAAACAAGGTAAGTTAAGTCCACAATTTATTGGCTCGTTCAAAGTATTGGAGCGTATCGGAAAATAAGCTTATCGACTAGAGTTACCGGAGGATCAAATTTGATAGATTCTCCTTCTGAAACAAGAAGTTCTGGCCCCGGAGGGGATGGAGCGACAGAAGTTTTGAGAATTCAAGAACTTACGGGGATACACGATGTGTTTCATGTCGGGTACTTACGTAAATGCTTGGGTAAACATGAAGAGACGGTGCCCTTAGCCGAAGTCAAAATAGATGAGAAATTAAGATACATTGAAGAACCAGAATCAATTCTGAACGAGAGAAAAGTGAAACTACGTAATAAGGAAGTAGACTTGGTATTGATCAAGTGGAAACACCATCAGAGACCAAATTGGACGTGGGAGCATAAAGATGAGATGAAGGCGAAATACCCTTCTTTATTTCCACAACAGTGATTTCAGGGACGAAATCCTCAAAAGGATGAGGTATTTGTAACATCCAATTTTTTTTATATGCCCAATTATTTGCTAAGTATATTTAATTATTAGGTTAAAGAGAACTTATGATTTAGTAGGATTTTAGGTTTGAAATTTTAGAATTATATTTTTTAAGAATATATCGGAGGATTTGGAAAATTTTACGTCGAAAAGATACGTAAAACGGATTTTTTTTGGAGATCTTTTCTGGAATATTTTGTTGGATGTTTAGATTATATTTTTAGGAACGTGTAGGCGAAAACCTCAAAGAAAACGGAGGTCCGAGCGAAAAATTATGAATAATTTAAGTGTTGATGGTCAAAATGGGTACCTGGCCGGGCCAACTCGGCCCAACTCGAGTTTTAGCATTATAAATTGGAGTTTTTGCCCATTTTTCTTGTCATTTAAATCCAGAACTCACACACACACACTAGAGGTGCAATTTTCACACACATAGGCTTGATTCAACTCAAATCAAAGAGGAACTAYRAGATCTTGGAAGGATTTGATCATCAAGTAAGGTATAATCTATTTTTGCACTTGTTCTTGGTTGACATTCTTGTTTTATGGATTGCATGTTGAGATAGAGTTAGGGTTTCATATGGGTTTGATCTTAAGTGTATAAAATAAGTGCTTTTTAGTGTTTATGGCTTGAAATAATCATTAGATTCAAGAGATTATCAAGATTTATGCAAGTTCATCATATGAACTTTGACTTGATTAAGTCAAAGATTTGGGAGATAATATAAATGATAAAATAAAGGTTGGATTTTGGTTGTTTATGTCAAATATGTTATATTAAGTTGAGATTCAGAAGTTCGAATAATTTGAAATCGAAATGGTTTGAGACAAATGATTGAAAATGAGAATGTTGACTTAAGAATGCATTGAAAGAGTGCAGACTTTGAAAATCTGTATAAAATCGTAGAAAAATCCAAATGAGGTGAGWCCAATTTTCTTAGTTAGATATTTGAGTCTAGTTTATTTCTTATTTTATGTTTAATGCATGAATTCGAGCTTAAAATGGGCAAAATAGTTCTGCATGCAGCAGCTATACATAGAAATTTAAGTAAAATGTTCAAATAGGATATGTGTATATCATGAGTTTCTTATATTGGTTGCTTATGAGATTGTGTACATTTACTTCAGGGGGAAATTAGGACATGATTTGATACTTTGGAAGCAATCTAAGTGTGGTATATTGGACTTGCTTTGTGAGCTCAATTCGGAGCTTTTCGGTATTATACGGTTGCCCGGTGAGTTATATAGTTAATTGTTACATATTGATTTGAACATATATATTTTCATATGAATGTTTTTGATCTTGAATGGAGTCACACAATCTTGATTTGTCTTTGATTCCGGCTCTTGAGTCGATTCCTTATTACTATCTTGGTACATCGGTTTGCTTTCTGAATTCGGATTCATTGTTTTGCTCCTTGAATTGTACGCCATAGTACAGGTACTACTTCGTGTGGTACACCAGAAGTTTATGGTGAAGTCAAGATCCCGGGTTGGACGGGTGAGACTTTCTGCGGTTGTGAATACTCATTGCCCGAAGAGGAGGAAGAGCAATGAGTAGGGAACGTTGGAACATACCCAGTAGAGGAACGCGGGCAGTGCAAGGTTTCCCGTAATGTATGATTCTGACTCGGACTTTGGCATGAGCCCGTGAGGTGAAGCACGGGGTGATGCACTGTTTTCGTTATGTTTACCGATTCGGTCTCTTAGTTCTTGATATTTACTGGTATTCTAACGTTGTTGAATATATTTTGTCGTTGAGCCTGTCTCCTTGTTGTATTGAGAATCAATGGTATGGTGTATTATGGTGATTTGGATATGAAATCCAATGATCTTAGCATCCGGTACGTAATTGTTCACTCGGTTTCTTGTAAGTCTCGGTTTACATCAGGACGATGTCTTGAACTCTTTTATTGATAAGAGTTTATTATGTATGTTTATAAACATGTGCGATATTGATATGTAATACTTAACTATTTAACTCACTAAGCGTTGGCTTACCATTTAAGTGGCAACCTCTCTCAGGAAAGAAGACGGATAAAAAGAACGAACCCGTCGTTTGACTTGAAGATTTATCGGGGATCTTGAAGATATCGATCTTGCTTTTATGTAAATAGTAGCTTATATATAGTCTTGTCCCGTATTCTTTTGCTACTTAATTCAGGTTGTAAGTAAAAATCCATTATATCCGGTTTGAAATTGTGTTTTGGGTGGTTTTATCACTAAAATAGAACGGATATTTCGATGTTTTTCTAGAAATTAATATCCCATATTTTGAGCTTAATTAATGTTATGCCCAGATTTGTGTGTTTTAAAGTGTTGGCCTATGGTTCTTCATCGCCTCTGGACCGATGCATCGCCTCTGGACCGATGCTTCGCCTCTGGTCTATTTCATCGCCTCTGGTCCATTTTCATCGCCTCTGGTCTTCTTCCAAACTCAGTCGTTTTATCAGCATTTTTTAGATTTTCCATCTTTGGCCCCGATTGTTTTGACAAAACTTTTAGAATAATTAGGATTAATTTTAGTCCCAATAATCAATAAATTATATTTTATTGAAGATTTTATAGAAATTGGTAATTTGGGGTTTGCTCAAGCGAGATGTTACACCCCATCATTCGCGAATAGTGGACAAGATGGAACCTTAAATAGGTTTAATCGATCGTTGGTCTCCGAACAACTAGGGATATTCGGGGAAAAGTTCCTTGACTCACGATTATGTCTTATTTTTATTGATGGATCAAAACAGAGGGAACAATAGGTATAAATTTCATTTAAAGGTACAACTCAATGATAGATCCTTCAACCCTTTTTTTGTTTCAAACTGTTCTCTTCAATGACCCAAACTTCCTAAATAAGCGATGAAATACGTGTTAGGAACCAAAAGAGTGTTTTATATGAACATATTGTACTATATTTTAGTAAAATTAGGGACTCACCTCTCATAGAGATACATCTTTCTATATTAGACCGGACCACCATTTATAGCTTCACGTGTCATATGTATCACGAGGAGTTCCATCGAATCAAAGAATCTGGACGGAAAGACCTTCTCTAACTTGCAAATCGTGTGAACAATACTTGTTTGCAATGGAACCAAGTCATCAATGTGTAACACCATTAAACATATCACATAAAACAATGTGGACAACTCCGTTATTGCATCATATATAGAAGTTGGTATCATCTATCGTAAAGCAATCGGAAGCAATCTTTGCATAAACACATGACAATCATGATTCTTGAAGCTATAAAAGCTAGAATCTTCTAGGTTCACATATCTCCCTATATTCGAAGCATATATGTCGGGAAACTTCAGCTTCTTCAACCATGAGCACACTTGTTTTACTTGTTGTTTGCTAAAACTGTATGATGACTTTGGTTTCACTACTTTGTTGCCTGACATGGCAATGTGTAAATCCGTTAATCGCAATGAATCTCTACATCCCTCCCCACCTTTATATTGTCTTTAGTTTTTGATATATCCATGACAGTATTAAAGAAATTCTGAAAAATATTCTTCTCAATATGCATGACATCGAGGTTGTGTCAGATCAATAACATCTTCCAATATGGCAACTCCCACAAGATGTTTCTTTGTACCCAATTTTGAGTGGTTCGCTAATTTTTCTGTTTTTTGAACTATACGTGAAAACCCTCATAAACATTTGGAAGATGATAGACAAACTTCCAGATCTCTTCACCGGTTACCTCAAGTGGTGGACCAGTTAACACCCTGTGAGAGAATTGGTGTTTGGCCAATCTCTCGCTGATTAGCGAGGAACTTTTTTTGTCACTAATATCCGTCGCTGATACTTTGTTTTTTAGCTGTGAACAATGGTTGTGGAGGTAGAAGCATTAGTGATTAGTGGACGATGGTGGTTGTGGAGGATGTTAAGATGGTGGATAGTGGTGGTAGTGGCAGTCGACAATGGTGGAGGAGGTAGTTATGGCCTATGTAGTAGAGGTAGGTGTGATGGTAGGCAATAATGGTGGTTATGGTTATGGTGGAGGTGGTGGTGGTTGACGAACTAATGGTGGTAGAGATGGATGGTGGTGGTCGGTGGTCAATGGTGGTTGTGAAGGTAGCCGACGGTGGCTACCGGTGGTGGCTGTGGTCCAACTAGCGATGTTGACCACTAAAACAAATACCATGTTAAGGTTATATATATCAAATGATGGTTAATTAGTAATATTTTACTTTTTGTTTCATTATTGTCCCATTTTGTTCCACCTATTTTGCTGGAACTCGAAAAAGCCTTTTTTGTTCAATGTTGTCTCACCTTGTCCCTATTCTTGTCCATGTCCAATGTCGCACCAAACGTGGGACAATGAGTTTTGTCTCGTCGTGCCTGTCTTGTCCCATATACCAAACACAGCCTAAAAGCGTTCAAATTTTGATTATTTTGTAGTTCAAATTTTGATTATTTTGTAATTTAAATATCATAATTGATCATGTTATCTTCAATATAATAACTAATTAACTAACAAAAAATGGAAAAAGAAAAAAAATCTATAACATACTTGAATTTTACTTGAAATAACATCTAAAAAAAACTAACCTTGTATTTAACAAATTCATAAAATAAATTAACTTATAATACAAACATAGCATAAGTCATAGTTTTAATAAAGTGGATTATTTGTAGGTTTGGGTCGGACCCAGGTCAAGCTTAACCTATTTTTTTTGTCTAAGGAGCCTAACATGGTAAAATTAAGCTCATTTTTACGAGCTTGAAAACTTACCGATTCCCGTCTTATAAACAGGCCGGGCTTGCCCACGGGCTAACGAGCTTAAAAATCTTGTTATATTTTTATGAAAACAAAAGTTATATAAAATCATAAGTTATGTAAAATAATTTTAAATTCATAAAAAAAATTTCCAGCTTAAAATTTGACGTAAATACATAATAATATACATACTTTAGAAAGAAATTGTTTCACTAAATGTGAAGTATTGATAAAGAAAATGACTAAATGAGATAATAAGGAATTGATCAATTGAGATAATTATATTTTCAAATTTAAGATTTTTAAATAATGTTATTATCATGAGTCATGATTAAGTAGGAATTGATAAGTATTAAGAATTTTCAATTTTATTTGTAATTTTAATAATAAAAGTTAATTATTATAAAAGATATTAATGGAATGGCGGGCCTGTCCAGATTTTTTTTCCATTGTCTATATCCACCATTAATTTTAGCATGTTAGTCTAGACCCACCCATTTCTTCGAGAATCATAATTCAAGCTGGCTTTTCTTGCAGGTCGGATAGGTTGGGTCTAGCAGATCATCTCGTCATAAACAACTCTATTTTTTAAGTTTGATATATAGACATTTAAGCACCGCCTCAGACGCTTTCAACAACAATTTTGTTGTCTAATATATATATATATATATATATATATATATATATATATATAGAGGAGTGATCATATGAAAACCGCCTTCATTTGTGTAAACCGTGCAAACCACCTTCATCTGTCGATTTCATTGTTTAATCTTATGAAATTTTTTCATGAAATTGTTT
>NW_020200987.1:46132-74339 GCF_001531365.2 Cynara cardunculus var. scolymus
TAATGATTATCCTAATTACGTTTTATATTCTTTATATTTAAAATGAGATGTTTATCTTGTATTTGATTATGTTTGTCGGCTAGTTATATAAATTCTTGTATATAACTTTAAAAAGTTGTAATCATGTACCATTTACTTGTAATATTAAATTTTCAATGATATGTATCGTCAAATAGTACTTAATGCATTAAAAATGGTTTTTTTATGTTTTATCCAAATGCTTTATAATATAACAAAGATAGATCGCTCAATTCACTTAACATAACTTACTTATAAGTCGTTAACTTTATCACAGCCCACTAACATGAGGGCAAATAAGTCTTTTTACCCATATTTATCCTCCTCCCCATATTTTTTCTCAAACCAACATTCACAACCTACACAATTGACCAATGACCACCATCCACCACCACCTTTAATCACTACTGACCACCACCACCAACTGTGCTATAACAAAAGTCAGATGTTGATGAACATGAAAAAGAACAAGAACAAACACAAATTTCTCTCTACAAATCAGATTCATAAAATAGAAAGACCTAAATCTAAATCTAAATAAAAACCAGAAATAAAAAGTCAATCAGATGTTACACAAATCCATTAAAGAAAACTTGTGTCTTTATAATAAAAAACCCTAAAAAATTTATACAAATCCATTTTGGAATAAGGGTTTTTAAAGTCAAATTAAAACCCTAGATTTCATTATGTATCTACTTTGCTATTTTTGAACCCTAGGTTTTTTAATATGAGCTTTTCCACAAAGACCCCTTTCGAATATGGCTTTTCTAAAACCCTAAAATCCATTATTCGACCCATTCCTGCACATACATGCACGCCGTCTTCGAAAACCATAAACGTTATTATTCTAGCTTCTTTGAGTTTGTTCTATTGATCCATTGAGTTGCATACCTTCAAGTTCATCTAAAGGTTCCTTTGGGTTTATCATTTTTTATTTGATTTGCAAAATCCAAAACTCAAAAGAGATGAGGGTGGTTGCTTCACCGTAAGAAGGTAGGGGAAGGATGGTTTCACGAGAGAAAAGAGAGAGCGGGAGTAGTGTCGTCACAGAAACGAAGAAGGGGCAACAGCTCATTGAGAAGAGAAAGGGAATTTTTGTTTCTTAATTATTAAGTAAATATATAAAAAAACTAATGTATATATAAATTCAAGAGTAAAATAGAGATAGAGGTAAAACACCGAATTGCTCCTTAGTGAGGCGCACCTAAAGGTGTTAATAGGTGTCGATTTAATGGTGTTAACTCGTAGGACTAATATGTTATAAATAAAGAACACAAAATGTAACATCTCGTTTAAACAAACCCCAAATTACCAATTTTATAAAATCTCCAATAAAATATAATTTATTAATTATTAGGACCAAAATTGATCCTAAATTATTCTAAAAGTTTTGTCAAAGCAATCAGGGACAATGATGGAAAATCTGATAATGTTGTTGAAACAACTAAGTCTGGAGAAAGACCAGAGGCAATGAATTGGTCCAGAGGCAATGAATTGGTCCAGAGGCAGGCAATGGACCAGAGGCTGCTGAAATGGCTAAGTCTGGAAGAAGACCAGAGGCAATGAATTGGTCCAGAGGCAGGCAATGGACCAGAGGCTGCTGAAATGGCTAAGTCTGGAAGAAGACCAGAGGCAATGAATTGGTCCAGAGGCAGGCAATGGACCAGAGGCTGCTGAAATGGCTAAGTCTGGAAGAAGACCAGAGGCAATGAATTGGTCCAGACCAACCCTTTGAATCACACAGATCTGGGAATAACATTAATTAACATCAAAATATAGGATATTAATTTCTAGGAAAAACTTCGAAATATCCATTCTATTTTAGTGATAAAACCACCCGAATTCCAAACCGGGTGTAACGGACTTTTTACTTACAACCCTAATTATGTAGCAAAAGAATACATGACAAGACTATATATAAGCTACACATACTATAACTATGAGATACGATAATAGGCTACTATTTACCCAAAAGCAAGTTCGATATCTTCAAGATCCCCGATAATTTTTCAAGTCAAACAACGGGTTCTTTCTTTTTATCCGTCTTCTTTCCTGAGAGAGGTTGCCACTTAAATGGTAAGCCAACGCTTAGTGAGTTAAATAGTTAAATATTACATATCAATATCACACATGTTTATAAACATATATAATAAACTCTTATCAATAAAAGAGTTCAAGACATCATCCAGATATTAACCGAGACTTACAAGAAACCGAGTGAACAATTACGTACCAGATGCTAAGATCATAGGATTGCATATTCAAATCACCATAGTATACCATATCATTGATGCTCAATACAACAAGGAGATGGGATCAACAACTAAATATATTCAACAACGTTAGAATACCAATAAATATCAAGAACCAAGAGATCGAATCGGTATACATAACGAGGACAGTGCATCCCCCCGTCCTTCACCTTCCGGGCTCATGCCAAAGTCCGAGTCAGAATCATACATTACGGGAAACCTCGCACTGCCCGCCTTCCTCTACCGGGTATGTGCCAAGGTTCCCTACTCATTGCTCTTCCTCCTTTATGAGCAATGAGTATTCACAACCGCAGAAAGTCTCACCCGTCCAACCCGGGATCTTGACTTCGCCATTAACTTCCGGCGTGCCACACGAAGTAGTACCCATACTATGGCGTACAATTCAAGGAACAAAACAAACAAGTCCGGATCCGGAAAGCAAACCGATGTACTGAGATAGTAATATGGGATCGACTCAAGAGACGGAATCAAAGACAAATCAAGATCGTGTGACTCCATTCAAGACCAAAAACATTCATATGAAAATATATATGTTCAAATCAATATGTAACAATTAACTATATAACTCACCAGGCAACCGTATAATACCGAAAAGCTCCGAATGAGCTCACAAAGCAAGTCCAATCTACCACACTTAGATTGCTTCTAAAGTATCAAAACATGTTCTAATTACCCCCTAGAGTAAAAGTACAAAATATCATAAGCAATCAATATAAGAAACTCATGATATACACATATCCTATTTGAACATTTTACCTAAATTTCTATGTACAGCTGCTGTATGCAGAACTGTTTTGACCATTTTAAGCTCGAATTCATTCCTTTATCATGAAATAAGAAATAAACTAGACTCAAATATCTAACTAAAGAAATTAGTCTCACCTCATTTGGATTTTTCTATGATTTTATATAGATTTTCAAAGTCTGCACACTTTCAATGCATTCTTAAGTCGAAATTTTCATTTTCAAACATTTTTCTCAAACCATTTCGATTCCAAATCATTCCAACTTCTGAATCTCAACTTAATATAACATATYTGACATAAACAACCAAAATCCAACCTTTATTTTATCATTTATATTATCTCCCAAATCATTGATTTGATCAAGTCAAAGTTCATATGATGAACTTGCTTAAATCTTGATAATCTCTTGAATCTAATGATCATTTCATGCCATAAACACTAAAATGCATTCATTTTATACACTTAAGATCAAACCCATATGAAACCCTAACTCTAACTCAACATGCAATCCATATAACAAGAACGTCAACCAAGAACAAATGCAAAGAATGGATTATACCTTACTTGATGATCAAATCCTTCAAAGATCTTGTAGTTCTTCTTTGATTTGAGTTGAATCGAGCCTATGTGTGTGAAAATCACACCTCTAGTGTGTGTGTGAGTTCTAGACTTAGTTGACATGAAAAATGGGCGAAAAATCCAATTTATAATGCTAAAACTCGAGTTGGGCCGGGTTGGCCCAGCTAGGTACCCATTTTGACCATTAACACTTAAATTATTCATAACTTTTCGCCCGGACCTCCGTTTTCTATGAGGTTTTCGCCTACACGTTCATAAAGAGATAATCTATAACATCCAATAAAAAATATTTCAGAAAAGATCTCCCAAAAAATCCGTTTTACGTATCTATGTGACGTGATATTTTCCAAATCCTCTAATATATTCTTAAGAAATATAATTCTAAAACTTCAGACCCAAACTCCCACTAAATCATAAGTTCTATTTAACCCAATAATTAAATATACTAAGCACATAATTGGGCATATTAGAAATTGTATGTTACAAATACCTCCTCCTTTAGAGGATTTCGTCCCAGAAATCAGTGTTATGGAAATAAAGAAGGGTATTTTGGATGTAGGTATGTATTGCGTACATGTATGTATATGTATTCGATTGAATAGAAGGGTAATGATCCACTATATTACATACTATGTGGTATATATATATATATATATATATATATATATATTATTTTACTTATATATAAAAGCTAAACGATGAAAAATGAAGAAAAAAGAACCAAATAAGAAACATAATAATCCGTCAAAATCTACCAGAAATTAAATAAATAAATAAATAAAACTTACTTTGTAATTTCTTAAATTGGCCGCCAAAAATGTAAAAAAATATTTTTTTAATACTTCAAAAATAAGTTTTTTTTAAAAATTTCCGACGGATTGAGATCACTATTAGTAATCCGTCGGAAATGTAAAAATATTAATTTTGATATTTCTAAAAAAAATAAAAAATGATTAACTCTGATTATATTCAATTACCGACGGATTTTAACTTTAAGATGATCAACTAAAAATCTGCCGAATTATCGTCGATAATTTAATGTAATTAAATTTAATTATTTTTAATTTTTTATATCTACCGAAAATCTGCCGGAAGAGGCGGATTTTCGACGGATTATCCATTAGGTTGACTATTTTTAATGTCCGTCGGAAATACGCCTCTGAATTTCCGACGAAAATATCCACCGGAAATAATCAGTTTCCTAGTGGTGCAATACTTCATTAATTAGGGGTATGGTCTTAGTGATTGTCATTCTTTTATGACTATGGTCCCTCACACTCACAAAGTTCATTAACCGATTAATCTCGGTAAAAAGACCAAAATTCCTTTGTTTTTTTGTTTTTTTCTATTAATAAAAGTATATAAAAAATATAATATAATACTTTTTATATATTTTTTTTCTTTTTCATGCAAGGGAAAAACCTAATTCTAAGAACACTACCATCATCCTCGTACAAGAACATCACTACCACCCTACCACCAAGAACACAATATCTCAAGAGCATAAAAATCCTAAATCCTTGTTAAAAGCATGATCAACAAAAACCGTAAATATAATTCACATAACCAAAAACTCTACATGAAACCTTCATACGTCCACAGTAATCTAGAGCAAATGGTAGGACATGATAGGGATAAAGGGGTTCTAGAGAGTTTCCATCTTTTGTGACTTAAATTGGTTGACATGCCTGAACTCATGTTCAAAATCAGGAGAGAATGAGAGAACCCTAGATAGAAGGGTTACACATATGAAAGAAGATCATAGCCCTACAACCGGGCACAAACACGACGACTTTATACAAAAGGGATATAAAAGGGATTTTGTTTAGCAAAAGAAAAACCATAGAGACCACACAAGAGAAAGTTGGTCGGGTTTATTCAGAAAACAACACACAAAATGGACATTGGTTCACAAATTTGGAGGTGACATTCGGCAAGGGATTTTGAGGTAAAATATGGAAGGGAAGGGGAAAGGGGGAAGAAGGAGGTCGGTTAGGGCTCCCACCCAAGAAGACAAGGTCAAGTTCTTTAAGGATCATCTGTGAGGATTCTTCCTCCAAAGACTCATCTTTGGATATTAGAAGGCTCAACTAGTTCTCTTCATCATATAGAGATATTATCAGAAAATCCTCCTCCTTTCATATATGTTGATTCGATGGGAGAAGGGAATCATAGTGATTCGGTGAATATAGGAGTGAGAAAGAAAGGGGTCACGATAAGGAGAATGGTGGACGGGACTGGGGATCACAATAAGGGAGGCCACAAGAGAGGGGTGCTCGATTAGGGTGGCGCAGGAGTTTGAGGAGATTCTCATCCCTATTACTCTCGTGTGTAATAGGTCCGTGTATGTGTATCTAATATAAATAATATAATATTAAAAGACAAAAAGACAAGAAAATAATATTAAAATGTATATAAGGGTAAAAGAATAATTTTGCCCCTGTTCTAACATTGGCTGGTAGATAGCCATTTGGTATGTGGACCGTAGTCGTAGAAAAATGACAACCACTATGACTATATCCATAATTAATAAAGTATAGCTAGTCTAGTCATAATTTTTGATACACCATACGGACCAAAAACATAATTCACTCCTTTTTATTAAAAAGTTAGATAGAAAACCAAAATGAGTTTACAAATGTGGACATGAGTTATAAGTTGTAACCTTTATGGTTCGACTTACATATCATAGTAAAGTTATGCTTTCAGACTAACTAAACATTTGTATATTTTATTTGTTTTGATCCTATTGTTTAGAAAAAAATAAAATAATTTTACTAAATGTTTTTTCATTCATTACTAAACCAAACTTACAATGTATTATATTGACATTATAAAGATATAACAAAAAAAATTGAAAAAATAAATCTTAACCGGCAAAAATTGAAACTATGAATTAGTGGTTGATACTAATTAGATATAATATAATTCTAAACCATCATATATACGTCAGGAAAAGTCCCACCCGTCTCTAATCTCTGCTGGAAGAAGTTTCATGGGTAAACTTCACTGGCGAGTTTTCGAAGGCCATTATCAATAGATTTTCTGAGCGTAAATATGCTACCAACAAATCTGCGAGTGTCTTTAATACCGATGGATTCATGAGTCCGTTTTACTAGCGGATTTCCTAGTGTCCTTGTTACTCATAGATTTTTGAGTGTTCACATTACCCACGAGTATTCCGTCAGTAACTTTTTTTCTTCTAAATGTAAGTAATTCAATTTAATTGTATTTTCTGGTACAAATAAACATATCATGTATATAATGCATATTAAATGAATAAAATCAAAATATTAAAATGTATACTATTGTGTCCGAAATGGTAATGGATGCCAATGGACTATCAATGGTATACCAACCAATTATTAAAACATGTTCAGTCTAGAAACATATAAATTAGAGTACATTACAATTTTGGTCCATCTGGTTGCCATTCACTATCAACTCTCATCCCTCTTTTAAACTAAATGCAGTTCTGGTCACCATGGTTACCATTTTGTTTCAGATTCGGCAATTGTGGTTGTCCATTTTGTTTCGAATTTGGTTCATGTTGTTAACTCTTTTAAAAAACTCAATTAAGTTAAAAGGCATTTTCGTCTTTTTATTTTTCTATGTTTTATATCTTCTTTTTTGTTTATTGGATTTTTTATCTTTAATATCAAATGGGCCCCACCAACGATCTCTAACCCCAAACCCAACAGTCTCCTTTCCTTCATCGTTGACACACCATCCCCTCCGATCAAAACAAAGCAAAACCCATATCCAGATCTTGAAACCTAAATCTAATCAACAACCAAAAATCAAATGAAACTAAATGTTAATATGATTAAAAACCCCCAGTGAAAAAAGCAAAAGTAACCTAAAGGAAAAGTATGATTTAACAAGAAAATTGAAACCATAAAAACTCAAATAGAAACATTGGTCCTCATTGCAAATAAAAAAAAATCCAAAGTTGAAATAGAAACATTCATAGGAGTTGGATCTCAGAACTATTTGTGGCTAACTGGCTTGAAAAGAAGATATGCTATTGAAGCTTTCTATCAAAAAAGTTGGTTAACATCACCTAACAGAGGTGAGAAGAGAAGGGTAAGAGGAATGGGAGGTCATTGGTGTATATATATGGGGGGAGCTGAAGGAGGGTTTTAGATTTAAAGGATGGAGAAGATTGGGCGGAGAAGGAGTGTTGGAGAGAAGGCATCAGTCAGACCTGCAATTATTGGGTAGATTGAATGAACGCCACCTTGTTGTATTGTTTTTAGATCTTATTATGGCATCATTTGTTTGGCAGCTCATTTGGCCATTGATAGATCAATGGTCGAACTGCTGGACATTCCACAGGTGCTTTCATTATGGACGCTCGACAAGGACTACTACATCCTATCCTACCATGTCAATATAGTGAATCAAAATGGAAATGTTTGAAATTACTCCTTGCAAGAAGGCTCACAAGCAAGCTCCCAACACAGAAGAAAATTTTATGACAAATCCATTCCGATGGTTGTTCTCTAGGATTTGAATTTTTCATTTTCCCAAGATTTCTCACTAAGCTACCGAGGTGGGGCTTAAGAAGAGCTACCTAGACACAACTTTGCTTCGGTTGCATGTAAACCCCTCCTTTTTTTTCTAATTTCCATGTTTGTCTATGATGTAAATAAATCGAACTACGAAGTTGGTTAGCCATGCTTTCTTCCTTCAACTCTAATTCATGCCATGAATTGTTAAATCCTTCTAAAGTATGGGGAAAAGGATCAAAGGCTTTTACTTTGGACATATTTAAGCTAAGGTTTGGAACCCATTTAAAACAACTTTTTGACTGTCGAACTCAATATCTTAAAATATATAAAGATGACCTCACCTTCTCATAGATGGTGTCAGTGAGCCATTTTAGTAAACCCCCCCCCCCCCGATTGACCTTTTTGTTGGATAGAATCTTCATTGAGTGGAAAATTTGTGGTAGTAACTCTTTTCCAAATTCCTAAGGTAACGAAATTCCTTGTTTCCAGATTAGTCCAACTTCGTACCTTTCTTTTGGTCATACTAGATGATTAGGCTTACCGAACTACAAAGAGGAAAAAGCAAGAAGTTGTTTTCTCTTATATTCGTTCTGGATCCAGCTGAAAAAGCCCTTTGCTTTATATTTGCGCGTTAGCGGAACTACATGGATGAAATGAAAATTGTTTCTTACCAGAAGCTTTATCTCTTCCAGCAAGTAAGATGATATCACCACTTCTTTCGGACTTCCGGAGTAAAGGGCACGTAGGCGGTGAATGGGGTTGAAAGTGAAAATCATCTATATCTAAGGCTTTTGAAACTTGAGATCCTTAACGGTTTCTTTTAGGAGTGATTTGTTCAAGCGTACTTGTTAAGAGTAGGGGCTCTATTGCTGAACCTCATCCGCATCAGTCGAAAGTGGTGGAAGGCCTCCTAGATTTCGAATGGTAGAGAGGAAAATGTGCATTTTAATCTTGTGAAACTTCTCCTAGGGTAAATCTTAAACTATCCCGGGTTGACTGGTTTTAGGTGCCAAAAAGTGAGGGGGAGAGAAAGATCCAGAGTTTCATTCAACAAAAAAGGTTTGCACTAAAACCGAGAACCACTTAAATGGAAGAATCGATTGTATAACAACCACATCACCCTAATCATGAGGAAATGCGCTATGCTATAATATCTCCCCTAAGCCCATAGGTGTAGTGTGATAACCAGATCATGGTTGTCACCTAAGGTAATAAATATGTGATTATTTGTTATATGTGATTACGTGACAACATGATAAATTGATACATTTGATAATGTTAGTATGTGAAAATATGCATGATGTGGATACATGAATGAGATTATGTGTATTTATGGATGCACATGTTTGTATGATATATATATATATATATATATGTACGATTGCATGCATGTATGTACATGTGTGCATAAGTGTATATATATATATATATATATGTGTGTGTGTGTGTGTGATTATATGATTAAAATGTGAAAGCATGCATGTGGTGTCGGCTATAGTAGCCGACTTTCCCTAAAGGGAAAGTATAAAAGGAAGGGTTAACCACCATTTTTGCTCTCTTGCCATCTTTAAAATAAGTTTTGAGCGATTTGAGAGAGAGAAAGAGAATCGTCCGGATTTCTTATTTTGCATTGTAAGAAGACTGATTTTCAAAAGGCTTTTAAGGTGAGTGGTTAAACTGCTTTGAACCTTTTGGATTGCATATTGATTATGTTTTAAAAGCTTTATACATGATTTGAGTTTTACTTGATTAAGCATTGAGCGACTTTAGTTAAACCAGATAAAGGGTGGGCGGGTTTAAGTTAAATCGATCAAGGCATGAGCGGTTTAAGGCTAAACCGCTTAAGGCATTAAAAACGATATGGTCCTAAACCGGATGAGGGTTGAGCGGATTAAGGTTTAAACTGGACATACCTTAACCGGTTTAAGAGTAAATCGATCATTTGAATTAGCCGGTTTTTATATCAGGCTATTTATGAACTTTAAATCATGTTATGAGTTTAAATCGAAAAAGTATGAATACGGCTAAGTGATGGCCTGTTTATTTGTAATCGGACAACTTTGAAAAGAATTGTTAAGAATGTTTCTAAGTGGTAAATCGGACAAGATGGGAAGAGTTGTCCGGATTTGTTATCCGGACAAGGTTGACCGGATTGTATTTTGACTTATCATTTTATTGATCTATTTAAAGAAATGGGAATTGTTGATAAAAACGAATTTGAACTAATAATAATTCCGTTGACTGTGGTCTATTCTAAATGGAATTATTTTATGAAATATTTTGATGAGGGGATAAGGGTGGCATTTCAAGGAAAGGTGTACCATGGGATAAGGGTGGCATATCAAGGAGAGGTGTATGTTTGGATATAAGGGTGACATTTGTATGTGTGTTATGTATCATAACTCTTACTATTATATCCTTTAAGATTACCGTGGTCTGGAACATTTATTTCTTTGTTACTTAAAGGTTTAGGATCAGGGTTCTTATTGGAAATCATAGTCTGGATGTTATTATGGAGAAGATAACAGGTTTGGCCTAAATTTTTGAATAAACCTTATTTGATTTGAAAGGTTTAAAAGTGTCATTATGATAGTCTGATATGCAAACCTGTTTGGATTTGATATATTGTTTGCAAGTAGAGAATTTGGATTGAAAAGTGAAGGTATTGGTATCATGTTCTTACTTGTTCATATATTTGWTATATATATGAAAAGTTGTTTTACATAAAAGTTTTGGTGATTTTCACCCTACAATATCATAAATAGGGTAACTCACTAGACCTTTCGGTCTAACCCTCGTTTAGTGATTTTAATTATGTATTGCAGGAAGTGCCGATGGTAAGGAAGGGAAAAATGTAAAAGAAGTCTTTCTGGTTACATGTATAGTTTTGATAGATGATCTGATTTAGTACAGGAATTGTATTCGGAAATTTTGGATCCTGTATTTTGTACTGGTAAATTCTTGTACTAAGGGACCAATGTGGTGTATAAACATGTATTTCTTTTATTTGAAGTATATGTTACATGCAATGCATGGAATGGGGTGTTACAGAAAGTGGTATCAGAGCCTGAGTTTAAGGGATTTAGGTATTTAATAGCATGATACCTAGATTTAAACTGTTTTATTGCATGTTAAGGGTCCCAGACATAGTTAGCTCCATTGGAAATAAATATAATGGTTGAAAGAATAGTTTGTAAGGTTAATTTTAATTACATTTGGCCAGTGTAATTATGAATTTACAGGTACATACCTGAATACTTCATTATATTTGGGAATGTGAATACGTGATTATTAACGCTAAAATCTACAGATGTCTAGCTGAACTCGGAGATCTGAAAAAACAGCTCGATCGGACTTTGAAGAAAGGGAAGAATCACCTGTTAATCTTCCAACTAGCACTTCTGGAAATAGAGGTCGGGGGAGACCAAGGGGACGAGGTAGAGGAAGAAATCAGTCTCAGTGAAGGGGTCGGACCTGAAGAATCCTATTCTGGGAATATTCAGGGGAGATCGGTGCCACATTCTGAATATGTAACCAGGGACATGTTGGCTGAAGAAATGGGAAAATTGCGGGAAACTTTGACTTCTATCAAGGGGGTACCCGCCAGGGTAGAAACAAAAAGAGTAGAAGTTCATCCCTCGATATCGGTTCCTCACAACAAGGAAGGAGATATCAAAATGTTTTTGGCATGCAAGCCACCAACATTTTCTGGAGAAAGGGATCCAGTGAAAGCCATGTGTTGGATTAAAGAAATGGAATCTGTGTTCAACACCTTTCGGTGCCCGAAAACAGATAAAATTTGATTTGTTGTTTCTGTATTGAAATCAAATGCTTTGTTTTGGTGGGAAGTTGAATCATCGGCCAAAACAGATGTTTTACAATTATTGTCTTGTGTAGAATTTGTGAAACAATTCAAAAATCAGTTTTGTCTTAAGACGACAGTTAGACAAATGGAAGAAGATTTCCTGAAGTTAGAACAGGGAAATGGAACAGTTCGGGAATATACTGAGAGATTTATTGAATACTCTTGCTTTGCTAAACGTTATGTTTCAATCGAATCCAGGAAGATAGAAAGGTACATCTGGGGTTTGAAACCCTCAATTAGAGAGTTTGTCAACGCTATGAACCCCAATATCTTTTCATTGACGGTAGATGCGGCTGAAGTGACTGAACGAAATAAGAACCAACAGCCAGTAGGAAAGATTATAGAGAAAAAAATGGGAGGGGCCTTCATCTTTTCGAGGACCGAAAATAGTAAGATATGATAACAAATCTGAGCAGAAGATAAGTGAGAAAGTCTGCTCACAATGCCGACAGGTTCATCAGGGTGAATGTAAGATGGACCCAAAAAAATGTTATATGTGTGGTGAAGCAGGTCATCTGTCCAGAAGTTGCCCAGCTAATCGAAGATGTTTTAACTGCAATTCTCTGGATCATATTCGACCGAATTGCCTATTATTAAGAACTCCACAGTTAACAATGAGGAGTAATACGTCGGGTACTCGGGGAAGATCTTCGGTAAATAGAGGAGGGCAAGGAGGAGCGCGGGGGCAGTCCTTCCAGATGACTAAGAACGAGGCAGAAACATCACCGGATGTAGTAACAGGTACATTCCTTCTGAATTCAGTACGTGCTAAGGTGTTATTTGGTGTAAACTTTTCATTTGTATCACCATCGTTTGCTCAAACTGCATGCTTGAATTCTGTGTTACTTGATGACGAATTAGTAGTTGATACTGCTAATAGTCAGGAAACTGTTACTAGTATGTTCAATAACTATATTATTGTTATTGAGGGCTGTGAACTACCGATTCGGTTATTCTCTATGCCGATGAAGGAATTTGATGTAGTGGTGGGTATGGATTGGTTGGCAAAGTATCAGGCCAGTATTGTTTGCAATCAGAAAATGATCAGAATTACTCTGTCAGACCAAGAAACAGTTGTTATTTATGGTGATCGTCAGAATCACCATAATAGTATTTTGACCGTGATGAAAGCTCAAAAAGTATTCGGAAGAGGTGTTAGGGGTGTTTGGCATACGTAATTGATGTAAAGAAATAAAAAGGAAAGCAAGAATTAATCCTGATTGTTAGTGAATATCCGGAAGTCTTTCCAGAGGACTTGTCTAGATTACCACCAGACCGAGTTATTGAATTCTGAATTGATCTTATACCAGGGGCGGCACTAGTAGCAAAGGCACCTTACTGGTTAGCTCCATCTGAATTGAAGGAATTGGTTGCACAGTTAAAAGATTTAACTGACAAGGGATTTATTAGACCCAACACTTCACCTTGGGGTGCTCCGTTCTTATTTGTTAAGAAGAAAGATGGATCTATGCAAATGTGTATAGACTATAGTGAACTGAACAAGTTGACAATCAAGAATAAATATCCTTTAGGAAGGATTGATGATTTATTTGATCAATTGGTGGGAGCAAGTTATTTCTCCAAAATTGATTTAAGATCGGGATATCATCAATTAAAAGTCAGGGAAGAAGACATCGCTACAACAGCTTTCAGAAGTAGGTACGGGCATCACGAAGTTATGCCATTCGGCTTAACCAATGCGCCCGCAACTTTTATGGATTTGATGAATAGGGTATGTAAGGAGTATCTTGATAAATTCGTTATTGTATTTATCGATGATATTCTTATATACTCTAAGACCAAAGAAGAACACACAAAACATCTTCGTCTGATACTGGAATTACTGAAAAGAGAAAAGTTGTACGCAAAATTATCTAAGTATGAGTTCTGGTTAAGGGAAGTTCAATTCTTGGGCCATGTCATATCCAAAGATGGAGTGAAGGTGGATCCAGCTAAGATAGAAGCAGTAGCAAGATGGGAAGCTCCAAAAAATCCTTCTTAAGTCCGAAGCTTTTTGGGATTACCGTATGTTCATTCAGGACTTTTCTAAGATAGTCGTGTCATTGACTAAATTGACTCGGAAGAATATTAAGTTCCAGTGGGAAGGAGAACAGCAAAAAGCTTTCCAACTATTAAAGGATCATCTTTGCAGTGCACCGGTATTGACTCTACGAGATGGATCCGAAGACTTTGTGGTGTACAACGATGCTTCAAAATTAGGGGTAGGATGTGTTCTGATGCAGAAAGGAAAATTGATTTCTTGTGCATCAAGACAATTGAAAGATCATGAGAAGCAATATCCAACCCATGACATGGAATTAGCTGCAGTGGTGTTTGCTCTGAAAATTTGGAGACATTATCTTTTGGGAACAAAGTGTCAGATTTAGACTGATCATAAGAGTTTACAACATTTGTTCAGCCAGAAAGAATTAACTATGCGACAACGTCAGTGGATTGAACTGGTTAATGATTATGATTGTGAAATCCTCTACCACCTGGGGAAAGCTAATGTGGTGGCTGACGCTTAAAGCAGGAAAGAAAAGAGTGAAACCATTAAAGTTGTGGCAATGAGAATGAATTTGGTCCCTGACATTTGTAAAGAAATTCAGAAATGTCAACAAGAAGCTATGAAAGAAGAATTTGTTAAGACAGAAAGATTGGGTAAGATAATTTCAACCTTGGAACCAAACGACGAAGGACTAATGTGCTTTCAAGGACGAATCTGGGTAGCGTGTTTTGGGGATATCCGGAACACTATATTAAATGAAAGTCATAAGTCCCGATACTCTATTCATCCAGGTACCAATAAGATGTACAGAGATCTAAAACCTTTTTATTGGTGGCCCGGATTAAAAAGAGACATAGCCAAATATGTGGAACAGTGTCTAACATGTCTACAGGTTAAGATTGAACATCAAAAGCCATATGGAAGTCTTTAATCTTTGGAAATACCTGTATGGAAATGGGATCACATTACAATGGATTTCGTCATGAAATCACCTCGAACTCAAAAGGGGTATGACACAATCTGGGTAATTGTGGATCGTTTATCTAATTCTGCGCATTTTCTACCAATAAGAGAGAATTACTCTTTAGAAAAGCTGGCACAGATTTATATCAAAGAAATAGTGACCAGACACGGTGTTCCATTATCTATTATCTCTGATAGAGATAGTCGGTTTACTTCAAAGTTCTGGGAAGGGTTGTAGAAAGCTTTGGGGTCAGAAATCCGATTAAGTACAGCTTATCATCCGCAAACTGATGGACAAAGTGAAAGAACCATCCAGACTCTCGAAGACATGTTAAGAAGTTGTATTATTGACTTCGGGGGATTGTGGGAAGATCATTTGTCGTTGATAGAGTTTGCATATAACAACAGTTACCATTCTAATATCCAAGCGGCACCGTATGAAGTATTGTATGGACGTAAATGCCGAATGCCATTGTGCTGGAACGAGGTAGGTGAAAGACAGTTGACGGGTCTTGAGATTGTCCAAGAGACTTCTGAGAAGATCGAACAGATTCGCGAATGAATCAAAACAGCACAAGATCGCCAGAAAAATTATGCAGATAATCGTCGAAAGCCGATTGAATTTTGTATAGGTGATTTTGTGATGTTGAAAGTTTCGCCATGGAAGGGTGTCATCCGATTCGGAAAGAAGGGTAAGCTCAGTCCAAGGTATGTTGGGCCATTCAGAATATGTAAACGAATTGGGCCAACGGCATATCAGTTAGAGCTACCAGAAGAACTGAGTCTGATTCACAACACTTTCCATGTATCGAATTTGCGGAAATGTTTAGCTGATCCAAGTCTAGCTATACCGATGCCAGAGATTAAATTTGATAATAAGCTGAACTTTGTGGAAACACCAGAAGCTGTAATTGACCGAAAGATCAGGGTGTTGAGAAACAAAGAGATAAGTTTGGTTAAGGTTCAGTGGAAGTTTCACAAAGGACCAGAATCACATGGGAATTGGAGTCAAATATGAGATCAAAATACCCCTGGCTCTTCGATTAAAGGAATTCCGAGACGAAATTCTTTTAAGGGGTGGATGATGTGATAACCAGATCTTGGTTGTCACCTGAGGTAATAAATATGTGATTATTTGTTATATGTGATTACGTGACAGGATGATAAATTGATGCATTTGATCATGTTAGTATGTGAAAATGTGCATGATGTGGATACATGAATGAGATTATGTGTATTTATGGATGCACATGTATGTATGATATATATATATATGTACGATATGCATGCATGTATGTACATGTGTGCATAAGTGTATATATATATATATATGTGTGTGTGTGTGTATGTGATTATATGATTAAAATGTGAAAGCATGCATGTGGTGTCGGCTATAGTAGCCGACTTTCCCTGAAGGGAAAGTATAAAGGGAAGGGTTAACCACCATTTTTGCTCTCTTGCCATCTTTAAAATAAGTTTTGAGCGATTTGAGAGAGAGAAAGAGAATTGTCCGGATTTCTTATTTTGCATTGTAAGAAGACTTATTTTCAAAAGACTTTTAAGGTGAGTGGTTAAACTGCTTTGAACCTTTTGGATTGCATATTGATTATGTTTTAAAAGCTTTATACATGATTTGGAATTGTTTTATGAAATATTTTAATGAGGAGATAAGGGTGGCATATCAAGGAGAGGTGTACCATGGGATAAGGGTGGCATATCAAGGAGAGGTGTATGTTTGGATATAAGGGTGGCATTTGTATATGTGTTATGTATCATAACTCTTACTATTATATCCTTTAAGATTACCGTAGTCTGGAACCTTTATTTATTTGTGACTTAAAGGTTTAGGTTCAGGGTTCTTATTGGAAATCATAGTCTGAATGTTATTGAGGAGAAGATAACAAGTTTGGCCTAAATTTTTGAATAAACCTTATTTGATTTGAAAGGTTTAAAAGTGGCATTATGATAGTCTGATTAATGCAAACCTGTTTGGATTTGATATATTGTTTGCAAACAGAGAATTTGGATTGAAAAGTGAAGGTAATGGTATCATGTTCTTATGTGTTCATATATTTGTTATATATAAGAAAAGTTGTTTTACATAAAAGTTTTGCTGATTTTCACCCTGCAATATCATAAATAGGGTAACTCACTAGACCTTTCGGTCTAACCCTCGTTTTGTGATTTTAATTATGTATTGCAGGAAGTGCCGATGGTAAGGGAAGGGAAAAATGTAATATTTTCTCTATGTGATTATCTGCAAGAAGATTTTGTGATTACATGTATAGTTTTGATAGATGATCTGGTTTAGTACAGGAATTGTATTTGGAAATTCTGGATCCTGGATTTTGTACTTGTAAATTCTTGTACTAAGGGACCAATGTGGTGTATAAACATGTATTTCTTTTATATGAAGTATATGTTACATGCAATGTGTGGAATGAGGTGTTACATGTAGGAATCAAGCCACATGTTCGATTTGAGTACAATCGAATTGCTAAGTTAGAATAAATGGTGCCAAAAATTGCAATTTTTATTGAACTTTCTTTCAGGTTAGTCGCCAAAAAGTGACAGAATGTCCTCAAAACCAGTATATCGTCTGCTATTCTTACTAAATCAAATCGTATTCATGTCCAACCCCCCTTCTCTGTTGGCGAATCGACTTCAATTCAATCCAACCATAGGTTCCCGTATGGCTACCTTATTATGGAGTAAGCAGGGAGTCAAAAAGTCCAGGCAAGTCAAATGTTGCTTTATCGGAGAGATTTTAGATTCTAAAGTGACTTAGTTGGAACAAACTAAAAAAGAGTCTTACGAAAACAAAATAAGGTTTAGCCTCGATGTCAAATTAATACGACCACTTGTCTTTTATGTCGACAGTTCGCTGATACTCACTGGCGAGATCATTTGATCTAGTGAAAGAAGGACGAATCGGATCAACTCAAGTGATATGATAGACTCTGGTCTCAGACCTTTCAAAATGCATGTGTTAAAAGATTCGCTCGGTCATCCTTCCGCATCGATGGATGGATTGGGAAGGGGAGTGGCCTTGATTGTTTCAGTGTTGGCTTCAATCAGGAAGTCATGTGAGATCTGATGTGTTTTATAATGATAATATAATATAATTAAAATATATTTATCTAATTTAATTGAAAATTAAATAAATACTAATAAGACGAAAATGCACCTGAGTTAATAGATCTATTTAACATAACTTAGTTTGAGGGACCAAAAGTGAAATAAAATGGCCACCACAAAGATTAAAACTGTAACTAGTTTGAAAGAGGGACGTGAGTTGATAGTAAGTGGCAACCATAAAGACCAAAAGTGTAATTTATTCCATAAATTAATACATAATATTTAAACGTTAATCCCTGACAAAACCTGTTGCATTTTGTCCCTAAACAATATATTCATACTTATTTTTGCAAACTAAGACATAGTAAAACTAATAAAAATAAATCAGAATCGGATCACACATTGGTTTTTCCATCGGGTTGCATCAAGTTGGCCTTGAAACAGATTTAGCTAATTATCGAGTTGGACAATTCAACGGTTTTTTTGGTGTTTATGTATTATCACAAAAATTATCTATTAAAATAAAAGGCAAAAACACTATTGAAAGAACAACTCAATACCCAACAACGACAACATTTAAGAGAATTCAAGCATCAACACTAAATACAATGCCAACAATATTGGAAGAAATCTCAATAACTCATATAATACGTCTCTAAACTTTGAATGAGAAAACGATAACAATGGTACCTGTTGGACCCAATTTGTTGTTGTTCTCGATGTTGGTTGAAACCCAACAGACCTTTCACATATGTAGTTTGTTGTTGTTGTAGTTAATTGAAACCCAACGGAACCTCTTTAAAACTCTTACCAAAATGCCTTTTTTCTGTCTGTTTCTCGATTTTCCAATGTCTAAGCTCATGATTGTTTCCCTTGTATGTTTGTACAAAATAATCCGCAGGATTGTGCTTTTGACCCTCTTTCGAGTCTCTGTGTCCTATCTCTGAGTTCCTCTCGACAACCCGTTGATCTCGTATCTATGGAGCGCAATTTACAACCAAAACCCTCTCATGGTTGTCGTCTTTCTGTTTCATTAAAAAATACGGCTCCTTCTTCCTTAATATTGGTTTATATTTTCTTCTTTAACCAAATTCTATGCCCTAATGCTTCTATTCATGAGTAGGATTAATCTAGTGTGAAATGGGTCGTAGATGAAGTGGTAGTTTGGGCCGAAACTAATGTTGTTTCAATAAAGAAAGGTTATTGGATGCACTATAAACAGGCTTCAAACCTGTGACCTACACCAAAAAGATACACACGCCTTGCCACTATGCTCCAACCTTGTTTGGTTTATTTATCCCTAGATTTATTTTTATTGTTTCTTTCCTAACTCCAATCTTTTTTCTTCTAACTCATTGCCTTATGTATTGTTTTCATGTCAACATTAAAGTGTAGTTATTCATGTTTTTATCAATTAAAATATACACATATAAGGACGTTATCAGCATGCATACCTCACATCCTATTGTATCTCAAAAAAGGATACTGAATGATGCCATATACTTCTGCCGATATGATACTCTTCAATATGATCCAAGTAAGCATAGACCGCCATTTCCTGCCAGAGGATTTCGGTATCCTAGATTTACAATATTTTACCTTTATACCAAACCTACACACCAAATATATGCACAACACCAAGATGATTGCTAATTGTCTTCATAAAAGGTAGACGATCTGACACTCGATTCTTAATGAGCTTTGGCATTGACATCAAATCGTTTAGTAGTCAAAATTTCATATTACCTTAGTCTTCAACATCCTTAAATAGTCTCAGAATGCAAATGCACAGAAAACTGTCTCTCCCCTCCCAATGCCTTCTAAATTCAACATTCAAAAAGTCAGATGAAATTTGAGGAATGCCTCGAACTTTTTAACACGTATGCATATATGTTTTGTCCTCGAGTTGAATGCTAAATTTTTAGTACAAACCTCTCATGGGTTATCAGTACCACAAATTACAATTGCTCTGTGAGCTTATTCTTGTAAAATAAAGATGGTGGGGGCAAATCTCATATCGAGCATGGTGAGTCTCTAAGGGGATGTTTATAACATTTAAAATGAATCCCATAAAGCCAATGAACAAGGAGACAAGTAGGTTTAACGAGTACATCAAGAAAAGTGGGGAGTTAGTGACAACTAGTCCCACATTGATTGAAAGTGGGATTTGTGAGCTCATTTAGTGGGGTAGGGATTTTGACAACTTGTCCCATATTGATATAAAATAATATTGCCTGAGTTCCTTATAAATCCCAAATTGGACTACCGACAACTTGTACCATGGTTTAGTTTAAGTTCAATTGAAGGTTAGTGAGTTAGTTTAGTGTCTTGAAATAGAAGGTATTTGAGTATCTTATTACTTTGGCCTTTGAAAAATTATACGAGGGTTCGTTCATGGTAAATCAGAAGTATCAAATTAGTGTTTGTTAAAAGATGAATCTCTGGCCAAATTATTACTTTTTGTCTTGAAAAGTAAGACCACTAAACTTAGGATGCTCATGGGTTAGGTTGATCGGGTCGAAAGCATTTGAACAACCCAACCTGTTGTTTGTAGTTTGAAAATTCTCAACTCATCCTAATCCAAACTAAAGTGCAACTCAACCTAACCCTTAGTCGGGTTGATATTTTAGTACATCTCCTATGTTTATTACCTTGAATGTGTTGTCTTCTCTACTCATAATTTTTTTCCATCATCAATCGTTTGATACAATTGATTCATACTTTTTTCTTAAGTATACCATTTTCACCTACTTTTTTCAATTTGCATATATATGTTCACATTTACTGAACATATGGAGTTATACAGAGATGCAGAAGAGATTGAAAATATATGTATATGAAGAGGGTATGTGATGGTGTAATTGTCTAATGTACATATCAGTACATGTTGAACAATCATATTAAATCCAATAGCTAAAAGGATATCGGGTTAATCGGGTTAGGTTGATTTCAAATGAATGTAACCCATTTCCGACATGATACCCACGGTTAAAAGATTTTACAACTCGATTAGACATCGGGTTGCTTCGGATTTGGTTATTTCGCATTGGGTTGCTCTAGGTTTGGTTATATCGTGTTGGGTTGACCGGATTGGTCAGGTTTTTTAGTATCCCTAATAAACTAATAAAAAATATTTTCATGTTACTTCATTAAATATTGAAAATACTTTTTAACAAAGAAAATAAAAGAATAAAATGACTATGTAAGAACCTAGACGCGGTGAATAGGTTACTCAAAATAATTTCGTTCTTTTGTAGAGTTTTAAATACGAAAGTTGAAAAACAATCAAAACACACACACAAACTCAAAGGATGAAAAATAAGAATTGAATTCAAAGAACAGAAAATTTGGCAAAATTATTTTAGATGGTTCAAACAACTTATCTCATTCATACCGCTTGAGCTTAAAAGACTAATAGTTTAGATGAAATGTTCAATTACCGTCGAGGAATACAGTTTTACTATCTCACTTGATTCCTAGCCAAATTTTTTTAACGAAAAAAATTTATTTCATCAGAAAAACTAACGAGGAGCTCGTATTACAAAGAAACATCAAGATACATCGAGAGGGTTACATCTCCAGTATCCCAATTAGGAGACCCCCCTTTTTGCTCCTATTCTTAACCCACATAAAAGAGTTTGACAACACCTCCAAGACGATAATGCTAACCGGTTACCCCTATTCTCTTGACAACGTTGATATAACCAGGGTTTTCTTATCTTTTACGCACGGGTTCTAGAGCCATCCCTGGAGGAGGGAGGGCCATGCATACTCTCAGGGTTCACTAGAATTAGGGGTCCAATTTTTTTAGTATATAATATTATAATAGTAGTTCAAAAATTTAGAGAACAAAAAAGTATAATTTCTTTTAAATATTTAATAAGACTAAAAGAGAGTTAGTATTATATTAAGGTCTCATACATGTATTAATTGTATACATATAAGAAGAAAATATGCAACATATTAATTGATCGTTTATTTTATCGTATTTCTTATTATGTCTCTGAGTTTTTTTATCTAATATCAAAGCCTAAAACTATTTCCCTAAAAATCCTTGATATACATTCTCCATCGTTCATCTTTCATTGACCCTTTTGATTATTTCATCCACATGAATTCTATTTTTATCTTAGGATATAGTAGATTTCTTGTTATTAACTAAGAAAAATCATACCTTTTAAAATATTTATCAACCATATGAGATTGTTCAACTTATATCTATATTTAGGATTTTAAACCTACCCTTGTTTATTCATACGTTACTGACTCCCTGTTACCTAATAGTGAGTGATAAATCTTAAGTATCCCCTATCTCTTTAACAAGAATAAGATATCAAGCTATAACCAATATAGGCTTTTAATTCTAAGATTGATGATTCTGAAAAAGTTTGTTTAAACCCTAAAAGTTTGAAATGGTGATAAAAGACATTAACATGAGGTGAGATGGAAACTCAACTGGTTTTATTGATTTACTTAAGTGTTGCTTCGAATAGTCAACATTATGACCCCAAATGATGTCAATCATATCTATATATTAAAGACATATCTGGGATGTTATTTACTATAGAATGGATTGATGATACTATGTAAAAATGACATGAATATAATATTAATTAATAAATAGTTATTGATTGATTTTTCGTTTACTAATACTCAAGAAAATATGTGAATTATTAGTATTTCCTGAAATCAATGTTAATTCTAATGATAAAAAAAAACAATATTACGTAATGAGAGCCCTTTTTTACGTCTAGCCCAGGATCTATAGAATGTCTGAAACGAGTCTGTATGTTTCAGATCATTTTCTTAGTTGATATCTTTTAATTGTAAGTTTATTATGTTTATAGTTAAATTTGGAAGAAAAGACAACAACACAAAACCTCTTATACGAAAAAGAAAAACCTAACCATTATATTAATAATAATTTTATAAAAAAATGTCCATAATTTTATTTCTTATAATTTAATGATGTCATCATTCTAAAAAGAAATTGTTGATTCTGCGTTTGGATTTCATTAGAGTACTCATCTATACTATTTTATAAAACATTTGAGAAAAATTCTTAAAAATCATTCTTTATGCATAAAGTACTATTTATTAATGCATATTACTTAAAACTTAAGATTACAAGTAAATTGTGCGTAGTACAACTTATTAGAGATCCATTTTTTAATCCATATAACTAACTGCAGACAAAAATAATCAAATCCGGATAAATATTTTATTTTAAATATAATTTTTTTTTAAATATAATTAAGATAATCATTGAGTTCTAACAACATTCTTAATTATTTTCCTTATAAAAATTATATTATTAAATTAAAAATAAATTACTTTTTATTAAATCTAAACTAAATTATAATAAAAAATGAATTAAAGAAATTACAAAAAAAAAAAAAAAAAAAAACTTTTAAATAATTAATTTGATACTAATATTGATATATTTATTTTCGAAATTTTATGATATCTGTAAATTCATATTTTATTCAAAAATAAAAGCATTATCCCTTTATCAAAACTACATAAAAACCATATTATAACGTTTCCAGAGAAAGAATAAAACAAAATATTAAAATCGAGATATATCTTATTGTATTGCGCGAATACCCTTCTAGTAAGATCTAAATTAGCCTATCCATTAATGGTACAGGGTTTTGAGATTATGGTGTCACCAAGATCAACATCCAAGAATAAGCATGCAACTCAAAGTGGATCCATTAACAATTAAATAATCCATAAAATCCTAAATAAGTGCATGCTAATTATATAGATAAGCCTCCACTCTACCTCTTCCCAATCATTGATTACAAGTCATCCATATATTATAGAGTATTGAGAGTGTTTAGTTGGAGTTATTAAGCAGTAATTAATGTAGATAAAAATGAAAGAAGCTATTTGGTTTTTTATAATATAACGGACTTATTTCCTCAGAAGTCAAAAATTTCATTCCTGATTAAATTTGGGGAATGAGAATTTATTCTCATTTTCATTTTCATTTCTCAGCATGAACCAAACAAATCCTAAAATCTCCCATGATATCATCAGGACCGTATATATATCTTCTTAATTGTGTTATTTCTTCTCCAAACATCAAGGATGTCCGTCACATGCTATTAATTACCTTGAAAGTCAATCATATAGCGAAAAAAACATAACTTAGCCCGAATGATACATATACATATATATATATATATATATATGGTGTTTGCAGACTATGCTTACCGAGTAAGTGTTTAATGACAAGAGTCATCACCATCACTTACCTTGTCGGATAACATTCTCAGCCATCAAAACGGATTGTGGTAAGCGCATTTTACTCGGTAAGCATTTACTGGATAGGAATCCTCTTCATTACTTACCGTGTAGAATTCTTGGTCTTGCTATGCTTTTTACCGGGTAGGATTTTCAGTCCTTATCATGCTTACCGATAAGGTTGATGACACTCGATAAACCCTTACCCGATAAGAGCTTGGTAAACCATCCTAGTCATGTGTCAACAAACTCAAGGATAAATAATGGGCATCTCTTTTTAGGTATTCACTTTTTGTAGGTATAACATCAAAAGTGAAACACACATGCATATGCAAGCTGCTTGGAACTTATCTCAAAGAAGACAAAGGAAAGAATCATATAGGAAGATAAACAAGAATGAAGAAATGTTTTTTGACCTCATGCATGCATTAAACAACAAATCGAAAAGATTGCAAGAGTATTTGCAAATTAACCTTCAAAAAAGCTATTGACACACATCACATATTTTGTTACCTTTTATGATAAACCATTTGAGTGCACATTTTTGACGAGCCAACGCGAGTTCACCTTCATAGCTGCATTCCATGTTTAGGGTGTCTCCGCCTTCACATATTAAACAAAACGTATCTTATAAATAGTCGTTTCCACATCATTGACAACCAACAAGAAATGAGTGTAGATCAACCTAATAAGGAGTGCAGAAATACCATGCACATGATCAAGATGGAGCATGAACACTATTGTATGCATGAGGTACATGAATATTAGATGCATGAGGTACAAGTTAGCATGGAACATGAACACCAAGTAGTGCAGCTTACCGCGAACAGTCAACCATGCGTAATACATTCTTGAGTAAAGGTTCTAGCGACATTGCAAGCCTTTATTTCTAATTGTCCTGCTATAAAAAGATCAATAACCGTCCATGTGTCTTTGTTAGGACCAAAATAGTCGTAAGTTTTATGAAAGTTTTATTAAAGCAATCTCAATGTATTGTATTGTAATATCTTGTAATAGGGCTAAGTTGCATTGTAAATATCTCCTATAAATAGGTAATATGGGCTGGAATTAGGTAGTTGTTCATTTTCATTACAATTCACATGAGAGTCATGTAAGGTGTTTGAGAGCATTGTAATTTTCTATTCATGTTGAACAAGAGATTGGCCAGTTTTATCCTCATGTTCTTCAATCTCAATGTCATCTTTATTCTTGAATTGTTGTTAGATCAAGGGTTCACAATTGGTATCAGAGTATAATTGATTCATCCTTATCGATACGATCATTCAATCTACAACAATTTCAAGTGTATTTTTTGTTTTTCAATGGAACAATATTTAACAAGAACACTGCTTCCATGTTCGACTATTTTGGGCATAATTTGATCAATTCACCATGATCTTAAAGTTTTTGACTAAATTCATGCTAAAGGATTAGCATTTTGGTGAATTTAAATTCTTTTTGATCATCAAATTGGGGTTTAGTTGATGAATTTTGGTTAATTTGATGATTTCAGTCGAACACTGTTCTTTGATACTGTCAGATTTCAACTCATCACCCGATAAATGTATTCATTGACCGATATAGGGATGAACATCGCTCAATGAAGAGTCAAGGCTTAGTTGAGCGATATCCTTATTATATCGTCCATAATAGTGTTTTTGGTAACTTGGTGTTTTATGTCTGTTTGAGCGATATCTTTGGACTTGGACAAATATTTGCATGTATTGAGCGATATCCTTGATACATCCCAAGGCATTGACCGATAACTATGCTCATTTTCCAAGTCATGTGGCTTATTGATGTAATCTGTGTTGAGCGATAAAAGTATTCATCGCCCAACTCACCAAGCGATATCCTTGTCTAAACCTTTGAAGTTTACATCGCTCATATATCAAGAGATATCCATTTACCTAATATCCTTGTTGTGTGATAACCTCTACATGGATTCTTTGGTGGGCGATAACCACAAAGCCTTGTTACTTAACCATTTTGTGCTTCAATGAGTTGACCTTTAGGAGGCTTGGCTCTACTAGTAACCATTATACCGCTTGGTTCTACCAGTAAAAAGGTTCGATCTTGATTGCAACAATGTTCCTTCTACCTTAACGAAATAAATGAGTATTCAATCCAACAAATATACCAAGAATTCAAGCAATTACTTTCTCGCACTCTCTACCATGTTTTCCAGCAACTGAAGGTACTTTTTATTGAAGTAGCAAAGTAAGAAACCAATGAGTCCATCAAAATACAAAGCATTATAGCAAATCATCTCCCCTCCTATCCCTCTTCCCACACCCTCCCCTCCTCTGGAAGACAAAAGGGAGTAATAAACTTAACCTAATTTGTTGTGTAAAACTAAGATTGTTAAATATCACTAAATGATTTATTTTAGCACACATTCCTTCCCAATCTCAAGTCCATAGAGAAAGTGAACAACTTATACTATGAGTTGTTTCACTCCATCGCTTACGGATAAGTCTCACTATAACAAAATATGTCTGTTCACCATTTCATTGAACCGTTTATGCACTTGGCCACTCAAGATTGATGCTAGCAAAGGTACAAGGAGCAACAAAGTAACATGCTTTGTTTCAGACTTCACTCTGTGAACATCAAAGAATGATTGTAATTTTTATTTTGTTTGAACTTAAATTTTAGATTTTTTTTGAAAAAGAAATTGCAATTAATTTTCCATCTCGTTATATTGTGAAAAACGCTTAATACTACATGTGAATCATCATATATTTCAAGGACGTTTTACAAAAATTGGATATTTAAAAATTAAATGTATCTTGATGGAACTTTTACATCCCCCCGCATTGCATGGATAAACAACTAGTGTATATATATATATATAGGGGCAGGTTCAAATGAAAACCATGTCATTCTAAAAAACCGTGTAAACCAAAATCAACCAATAGAAAAATTCCATTCTTTTTTAATTAAATTTATTCAATAAGGTCACTTTGGTCATTTTCATTATTTTTTTCATAAATAAGAAAGTTATTAAGGAATATTAAATAAGGAAATTTAATAATGGAAATTATATAAATGGAATGATTTAAAGATTTTAATATTTTATAATATTAAAAATTGATTTGTTTTTTTTATTCAATGAAGCTGGAAACATTTATGAAGATTTTATCTTGTTATGTAATGAATGAATGATTTGAGGTTTATTGTATAAAAAATTACCGGTTATGAACCTGTTTCATATGAAAATGTTTTAAAATGAAAAAGTTTCATATTACCATAGCATAATATATTAATGTTCATATGAAAAGGTTTCATTACGAAGAAACGGTTGCATATTATATTAAATGCATAATGAAAGGGTTTCATAATGATGAAGCATGTTCATAATGAAACTGTTTCATAATGAAAAGGTTCATATGGGGCAAATTTCATGAAACTGTTTCATAATGAAAAGGTTCATAATGATGAAACATGTTCATGATCTAATACTCTAGGCATATTGTCCAAATTAATACTCTAGGCATATTGTCCAAATTAATACTCTAGGCATATTATCCACTTTAATGAAAAGGTTTCATGAAACCGTTTCATAATGAAAAGGTTCATAATGATGAATCATGTTCATATGAGTGGAATAAGGAAAATGAACTATKGATRCAACGGTTTCATCAAACGTTTCAAAACAGTTGAAAAATCGAAAYAATATAATCTCTCTATTTCCTAATGAAAATATTGTAATKAATAGTTTCATAAACAAAGTTCAAAAAACAATGGTCATGAAACTGTTTCAATGTGAAAATGTTTCATTRTAAAATGGTTTATTTGCTCCGTCTATGCATATTATACGTGTTAATGAAATAGGTGCTTTGTGATTGAAGTTTCATGGTTATCCTTGTTGCTTTGTGATTGAATGTACATCTAGGTTCATGGTGATC
>NW_020200987.1:75159-80118 GCF_001531365.2 Cynara cardunculus var. scolymus
ATATATATATATATATATATGTGGACCTTTTTTTGAAAACCCATCAAAATTGTGATAATTTTGAGAACTTGTGTATCATGTAGTATTTCATATGATTTTTTTCATCTAAGACTAGGAGTTATAATATTGATTAACATATATTTGTTTCACATATATTCGATTCACAATGTGAACCTTTTTTGACGTGTTTCCAAAACAAAAAATACACGAAAAAAGTTTCACACTTTGAACGAAATACGTATGAAACAAACATATTATGAAACAAATATATATTAACCGATACATCAAATATTATACTTAGATGGCAAAAAATATACAAAACAAAAACTTATATAATGATTATTTAAATTTCTTGGCAAGTGTGAATTTATATAATGATTGAAAATACAATATATTAATGCCAGAAAGTATGAGAGGATATAAGTGTAATTTGGCACTCGTGTATTATTTTTCATTGGGTTATATGTTTGTTAGCTTTGCAAGCATAGACTTCGGCTAAAGTTACTACCACATTTGTAGGTCTAGTATCATGTTTCTAACTAAAACAGGAAACCATTGCCCGAACATTGTATTTTCCAAACCTATTCATAGTCCCTCTTATTAATGAATACATATATATATATATATATATATATATATATATATATATATATATATATATAGAGGAGCGATCAAATGAAAACTACTCCAATTTGTAAAAACCGTAAAAACCACATTCCACCGATCACAAATTGGAGTGGTTTTCATTTGATCGTTCCTATATATATATATATATATATATATATATATATACATATATAGGGTTGGGTTCACGTGAGACCAAGGGTTTTTCGTGAGACCCGTAAGACCAATTTATGTTCATTGATCAATTTTATAAGCTAATGATCTAATGGTCTAAAGTTGCACGATGACAATTTTGTGATTATTGAGAAGTCTCGTGGCAAATTTGTGATTAAAAATGTTTAGATTGTAGATCTAATCCAAGGGTTAAGAATTGGTCTTACGGGTCTCATGAAAAACCTTTGGTCTCACATGATCTCAAATCTATATATATATATATATGAATCACATACATGATTTCACGTCATAACGTCTATACCAGCGATCAAAAATGTCATCTTCAGCCCAAGTTTGTTTAGGAATAGAAGTTGAGAAAAGTTTTACTTTTCTTTCGAGATTAGGTTAGTGTGGCATATCGACAAATGTCATTATTGTTACGCCCACCACCAGGCCGTGGTGTTAATTGTATTGTCACGGCCTTAATTGTATTGTCTAGTATATGTTACAAATAAGAGTTATGGCATTCAATCTCATATTGCTAGAAATCCAAGAACCAATTTCAATCATTCTGACTTCTTATTGAACGTAGTGAAATCTTGGAAAACTAAAGCACACACAGAAACATATATGATTTTGTAGGTGAAACATATATAATTTTGTACATGAATAATCTTTATCTTGTTTTCTAAAAATAATTAGTGTTTTTGCTTGAACCTGCACACACACACACATACACACACACACATATATATATATATATATATATGTGTGTGTGTGTGTATGTGTGTGTGTGAGTGCGTGTGTGTGTGTTGTGTGTGAATTTAATCATTTGAGAACTCTAAAATTTGTGAGTTACATGAAATCTTCTACCTTAAGGTTTTGTTTCACATGGTTTTTTTGTTTAAATATTGTATTTAATGTATTGATTAACATATATTTGTTTCACCTTGTGTTTATATCACATGTATCGGTTCACAATGTGAAACTCTTTTACGTGTATTTTTGTTTTACAAACGTGTCAAAAAGATTCACATTTGTGAGCCGATTAGATATGAAACAAGCACATTGTGAGACTGTTATATGTTGATCACTGCATTAAATTCTAGTCATAAATGAGAAAAAAATCATATGAATTAGCACATGATACACTAGTTCTCAGACTTCTCATGATTTAGAGAATTATTAAATGAAGGTCCCACAATACACACACACATACATACACACACACACATACACACACACATATATATATATATAGGCGAATGAAACGCTCCAAATCCTACTTTGGGTGTCGTTACTTTCTTATTGGTACTACTAAGGGGACAATTTACTAGTTGCTGATTAGACTGACTCGGTCAGCAATCAACGTGTTTACCAAAATTAAAATTTGATCACAATGCTGACCGAAAACTTATCGGTTCAGCTCCAAAATGATGCTTACCCCAGTCAGTTTCCATGTTTCCAGAGTGTGCCCTTCCCACCAATAACCATCAGACCTTTACACATATCCCAACCATCAAATTCTCTCGCCGGCTACCTTCCTACCTTCATCTACATGGCTAACAGAAATTCACTCCTTACTCCTATCACTATCCACTCCCTCTTTGCGTCATCACCATCGTTGGCCGTTTCATAACCACCATTTCACTATCGGTATCTGACGGCATTGATGGTGGTTATGGAAGCATATTCTGCTTCAAACGTTTCCTAATCACATCATCATCAGAAGTATATGAACAAACGTACATATTCCTACCATGCACCAAACCACCACTCACCTCTCGTCGATGGTGAGCTGTTATTGCAGATTCTAGGGCCAGGTTTAGTCGGCAACCTTTGCCTTCCTATTCTTGGTGCACTTCTGTATGTTGTGCTCATTCTAGGTTAATGAATTCATCTCCAATTATCGATGGGTATAGAAACTCAAATTTCCTAATGGTTCGTTTGAACCTTTTTGAAGATTTGATCATCTGACCCTCTGACAGATCCTGGTTCTTGAAATCCATATTAGGGTTTTTTGTTTCTGAAATCCCGTTTGAAGCATCAATAATCAATAATATTAACCTATATCTCTCTTTTCTCTTTTATGTTCCTAGATCCCAAGCTTCTGTTTCTAGAATATCAAGATTCCAGTTTTGTTTAGGTGAAGTAATTCTTGGTTAAAGGATCCTTCACCTAAACAAAATTGGAATCTTGATATTCTAGAAACAGAAGCTTGGAATCCAGGAACATTAAATATATGCTAAAAATGGAGAACTTTTTATAATTTGTATTTGATTTGGGGTGAGGTGACCGGAATTGGGTTGATTTTATTGATTAAATATGGATTTAGTGACCATATATTATTCAACATATAATTACAAATAGGGTTATAATGGTCATTTTATTGTTGATAAATACTTACCAAAAACATTTGATAAACACTCTTACGCGGAACAACACTTACCGGTACAACACTTACTCGAGTCAATATTCTTATCCGAATAACACTTACCCGTGGTATGAGTTGGTAAACGACTACTAAGTCTTGAATGTGAACTTGAAATTTAACTTTATTTATAACGTAGCTTATAATTACATCAGAGTTCAAATACTAGCGGAAACATAACTCAATAGTTTATAATGCAACAAAATTTGCTATTGATTAAAAAAATACTACTTTATACAAATCCTCTTTACTTCTTCCCTGAGATACATACATCAGATACATAAGCTAAAAGCTTAGTGAGTAGTTATGGTTTCATGAATAAACAATTTTTATGATGCTTAACATTTTATGAATAGTAATTCACTAAACCTCTTGATCATGCACAAAAATAATCTTTTTATCATTCATAAACTTTCTTTTGAGATCACACTTGAAACATGTAAGTATGCCATACTTGTATTGAGCTTAGCTAACCCCCGGGTCCATAAAGGTTGCCCCATAAGGTCCATTTTCAAGACGTCCTATCTTGTAATACCTCGTACGTTGGATATTTATTATCATACATAACATGTAAAAACTTTCATGCCTTTGTAACACATACTTGTATCATAACATGTAATTTCATGCCTTATGTGTAAAACACATACTTGTATCAAAACATGTCATCATGCATATCTTGAATATATATAAATAACATTTCATATAATACAAACATGCCAAAATATCTTGTAATGCATAAAATACTCTTACATGGCATGTATGTACCTTATAAATCTCATAAGTACTCATCTTGATTATGCGTAGCTTTTCCCTTGATTCCTTACTTCTAGCTTGATAATCTATATAGAGAAAGATTTCTTATTTTTGGTATGAAACTAATAGTATTCAACCCCTATTTATAGGTGAATTCATTGCTTTAACTACTTGTTCTTCTTGCTCCCAAAATTCTACTCTTATGAGAGTTTAACACCTCATTTTTTAGGATAAGAGAATCTTGACACCTAATGCTTCTAGCAAGAGAATCTTGACACATTATGCCTAGTATTTCCTTGTCACGCTTCTTAGCTCTTGCTTATCATCATGAATTTTTCCAACACATGTTTCTAGCCTTGACAACTCATAACTAGCTTGTCTTGTCATGCTTAGTAGACTTGCTTAGTCATCAAATAGCTTGCCAACACATACTTCTAGCACTTACAACCCATCACTTTAGGTTTGATTTCTCATGCTTTGCCTTGTAAGTTACTTGTAGACCACTTGCCTTGAAAATATGATAATTTAATATATGCTACAGCTGTCGGAACCTTTTTAGAGTACTTAAGTTGCTCATAATATTTGTATTTAAGGCTTAAAGCATAATAATTTAACAAATACGAAACTAAGGTGTTACAAGGAAGGATCATTTGAGAAGGAGAATTAATATAATAAGTGCAAAAAGGGATTTGAACTCTTGATCACCTTTAATCTCAAAACCACCGATTAATCGCGCTTGATAACGGGATTGATCACGTGCATCTCGATACATCTCATTCTGATGTGCATTCAAGGGTGAAGATCCCTTTTTATGCTTCTCATGTTATCTCTCTTTCTTACCGAAGCCTAACCCTATATATATACATACATACATACATGCATACATGCATACATGCATACATGCATACATACATACATACATACATACATACATACATACATACATACATACATACATACATACATACATACATACATACATACATACATACATACAT
>NW_020200987.1:80703-89398 GCF_001531365.2 Cynara cardunculus var. scolymus
ATATATATATATATATATATATATATATATATATATATATAGAGAGAGAGAGAGAGAGGGGAGGGTTGGGTTTGCATGAAAAACGTAAGAAGTATTTTTGGTCTTTAGATCAATTGTGATCAAATTATCATTGATCAATTGTGATCAAATTACCATATCTTCTTTATTTAAGGGAATTTAGAGGTAAATGTGTCAAATGTGTTTTATAAATATTTTCTAATTGAATATTTATTTATTTTTAAACTCAAGCTTTTTATTTTTCTAATTGAACTAACCATGTTTTATAGTAAATTTAATCAATAAATATCACATACATAATATATATATATATATATATATATATATATATATATATGGCATACATCAAATTTTACGGTTGTGTTCATTTCGATCATGAACGGTATCCTTTCTTCATGAGACTTTTAGAGAACATAGTCATCTCGGTCCTATAGATGCGATCACACATTGATCTCACATAGGTAATTCCAATTAAGAACATTTCATAGTGCTCACTATAAAAGATAAAATTATTAAGAATTAGAATGAAACCCTTAAACATCAGCGAAAAACACATTTGAGGACATCATAGAAATGGACATACGTTTGTGTTTATTCCCATTTGAGCCTTCCACAACTAGTTTGCCTATGTAACCTAGACTGTGGGATATCCAATGTTGCTAGGTTCGGTTTTGGCCAAGTAAGACTCATTGTGTTGGCTTATACTCATTCCCTTCAACGTAAAGATAACTTGCTCTCATTTAGGCCTTTTGTTAAAGGATCTGCTATATTTTCCTTTGACTTTTTATAACCAATGAAAATAATTCTATTTTTCAACAAGTCCTTTATTGTGTTATGGTGATGATTTTTCATTGTAAATTTCATTCTTCACTCTAGTAAGAGTAGATTACAATTACAATGTATACAAAAGGATGTGACAAATTTAAGCCATAACGGAATACCGTCTAAAAAGCTTTTAAGCCATTCAGCTTCTTCATCAGCTCTATCTAATGCAACAAACTCAGCTTCCATAATTGAACGAGTATTCATTGTTTACTTACATGATTTCCACAATATTGATGCTCCACCAAGGTTAAACAAAATCCGATTTTAGACTTACTTTTTGACTTACTGAAAATTCAATTGACATCACAATATCCTTCTAAAACACGAGGATGTTTAGTACAATGAAAACGATAATATATCATGTGTTTCAGATATCGAAGCACTCTAACTAGTGCATATCAATGATGTTTATGTGAAGTGTGCGGATGACGACTTAGTCTACTCATTGTATATGCTAGATTTGGTTGTGTACATTCATGATATACATCAAGCTTTCAAGTACTTGATTATACTCTAACTAAAATACACTATTGTAACACCCCATTCCACACATTGCATGTAACATATACTTCATACACAAAAAATACATGTTTATACACCACATAGGTCCCTTAGTACAAGAATCTACCATTACAAAATACATGGTCCAAATCTTCTATCAAATATACACCTAGGAAAATATCATATAATTTTCCTTTCCCTTTACCGTCTGCACCTCCTGCAATACATATTTAAAATCACAAAATGAGGGTTAGACCGAAATGTCTAGTGAGTTACCCTATTTATGTTATTGCAGGGTGAAAATCACCAAAACTGTTATGTAAAACAACTTTTCATACATGAACAGATAAGAACATATTACCAGTACCTTTTACTTTTCAAACCAAATACTCTGCTTGCAAACAACACATCAAACCCAAATAGGCTTGCACTAACCAGGTTATCATATTGCCACTTTTAAACCTTTTTAATTAAACAAGGTTTATTCAAAGTTTCAGGCCAAACCTGTTATTTTTTTCTTAATAACCTCCAGACTATGATTTCCAAAAAGAACCCTGATTCTAAACCTTTAAATCACAAAGAAATAAAGATTCCAGACCACGGTATCTTAAAAGATATAATAGTAAGAATTATATCTCATAACACACATACAAATGTCACCCTTATATCCAAAGGTACACCTCTCCTTCATATGCCACCCTTATCCCATGGTACACCTCTCCTTGATATGTCACCCTTATTTCCTCATCAAAACATTTCACAAAACAATTCCATATAGAATAGACCGCAGTCAATGGAATATTATCAGTTCAAAATCATCTTTATCAAAATTCCCATTTCTTGTTAAAAGAATCAACAAAATGATTTACCACTTAGCTTTATTCTCAAAACCTTGTCCGGATTACTAATCCGGACAACACTTCTCATGACTTGTCCGATTTAACAATTCGGACACCCCTAATCGTATTCCTACTTCTCCGTTTAAAACACTTAGCATTATCTCAAAGTTCATAAATGTGATAACCGGATCCTGGTTATCACCTAAGGTAAATAATATGTGATTATCTGATTAAATGATTACGTGATACCATGATAAAATTTATATGTTTGATACATGCCGGTATGAGAAATTGTGCATTAATTGGATATATATATATGTGTGTGTGTGTGTGTGTGTGTGTGTACATATATGGACGCATGCATGTTATGCATGCATGGAGTAAGTATGTATGTATGTGTGTGCATGTGTGCATGGGTGGGTTTAAGCATGAGGTGGAAAGGGAAGGAGGCTGTTTAGCCGACCTTCCATATTTAGTAAGTATAAAAAGGGGCTTAGCCTCTTCATTTTCTCTTCTTGCCATTTTGAGTAAAATTGAGTGATTTAAAGAGAAGAGTTGACTGGATTTCAAAAGAGGAATTTCAAGTATTTGGAGATTCAAGTTGATTTCAAGCGTTTTGTTTTGAAAAGCTTATTAAGGTGAGTGGTTTCTAAACCTTTTTGCATAAAATATTTTATTCTGGTTTTATTTGAATATTGTTGTTATTGGTAAAGAATTCGTATTTTTCTGTTTAAGTTTTACCCGGATAAAGTGTGACTGGATAAGTAATAAACCGGTCAGGCTTGATCGAGGTATTGTCCGGACTAGTATTCGAACAAAGTGGATTTTATGTTTAAGTGTTAAATCGGACAAGACTTGACCGGAAATGAAGTACGGCCAAGCCTATGTTGTCCGGATTTGTTAAACCGGACAAGTGGTGACCGGAGATGAAGTCCGGCTGATTTTGTGTTATCCAGATTTATGTTTTACGTTTTGAATCAGAAATGGTTATTTTATCATAAAAATGAAGTTTTGATATAATTGATTTTGGACTGATAACAATTCCAATGGTTGCGGTCTATTCAGAAATATTTTTATAAAATGTTTTGACGAAGGATAAAGGTGGCATATCAAGGAGAGATGTACATTTGATATAAGGGTGGCATATCAAGGAGAGGCGTACATTCGATATAAGGGTGGCATATCAAGGAGAGGTGTACCATGGGATAAGGGTGGCATATCAAGGAGAGGTGTACATTTGATATAAGGGTGACATTTGTACGTATGTGGTATTATATAACTCTTTCTATTATATCCTTTAAGACTACCGTAGTCTGGAATCTTTATTTCTTTGTGATTTAAAGATTTAGGATCAAGGTTCTTATTTGGAAATAAGAGTCTGGATGTTATTGAGGAGAAATGAACAGATTTGGCCTGAAACTTTGTTTAAACCTTGTTTGATAAGAAAAGGTTTAAAAAGTGGCATTATATGCAAACCCGTTTTTGTTCAAAGTTATACGATTTGAATAGCTAAGTGATTAGTCTGAAAAGTGGAAAAGGATCTGATATTATGTGTTCATATATTTGTTGTATATGAATAATTGTTTTCATAAAGATTTTGGTGGTCTACACCCTGCAATGACATGAATAGGGTATCTCACTAGACTCTTCAGTCTAACCCTCCTTTTGTGAATTTTAAATATGTATTGCAGGAGGTGTAGGAGGTAAGGAAAAGGGAAAGATGTAATATTTTCTTTTATGCATTTCGGCATGAAGAGTTGATTTGATGAACAGTTTTGTTGGATTAGTACAAGAGGTGTTTTAGAATTTTTGGACCTTGTATTTGGTCATGCTAGTTCTTGTACTAAGGGACCTGAATGGTATATGAAATGTATTTCTTTTGTATGAAATATGTGTTACATGAAATGTGTGGTTTGGGGTGTTACAATAAATTGCTCAACATCTAAACCGGCTAACACATTAGTCGAATTACTCTTAAACCGGTTGAGACTACGTCCGGTCTATGTCTGAATCGACCAACCCTTGTTCGGTTTATGTTAATATGGATAGCACTCATCCGATTCAATCATAATCCGATCAACTATCAAGTAAACCTTTCAATACTCAAATCAAACATACAATTTAAAGCATTTTTAAAAGTATTTAACCACTCACCTTGAAATCCTTTGGAAAATACTTTTGAGAATGACTTCTTGAATCCGATTGAAAATTAATCTGGTCAAACCTCTTCTAAATCGCACACTTCTCTAATTTTGCAAAAAGAGAATAATGGGAGGCTTCACCCTCCTTTTTATACTTTCCTTTTCAAGAAAGTCGGCTACAATAGCCAAATATGCATATACCACATGCATGTACCTCACATACCATACATATATGCTCACAAATACATACACCCAAATCATGCATGCATAACCATGCACATAAATAGTTATGTACACACACATAATCTCATACATGCATCCATGTTATGCACATAATTTCACATACTAGCATGATCAAATAACCATTATCATGCTTTCACATAATCATTTTTCAAATAATCACATATTAATTACCTTGGGTGATAACCAGGATCCGGTCATCACATTAACCACCTCTCAAAAGAATTCCATCCCGGAATTCCTTTAATCAAAAAGCCACGAGTATTTTGATTTCATTTTCGATTCTAATTCCCAAGTTGCTTCTGATCTTTTGTGAAACTTCCACTGTACTTTAACCAAAATGATCTCTTTGTTTCTTAACACCCTGATTTTTCGGTCAATTATAGTTTCTCGTGTTTCGACTAAGTTTAGCTTACTGTCGAGTTTAACCTCTGGTAGCGGTACAGCGAGACTCGAATCAGCTAAATATTTCTGTAGGTTCGAGACATGAAAAGTATTATGGATCAAACTTAGTTCTTCTCGTAACTCTAACTGATACGGTACTGGCCCAATTCGCTTACATATTCTGAATGTCCCAACATACCTCGGACTGAGTTTACCCTTCTTTCCAAATCTGATAACACCTTTCCACGGCGAAACTTTCAACATCGCAAAATCACCTACACAAAACTCAATCGGCTTTCTACGATTATCAGCATAACTTTTCTGGCGGTCTTGTGTTGTTCTGATTCTGTTACGAATCTGTTTAATCTTTCCTGAAGTTGCTTGAACAATCTCAGGACCTATTAACTGTTTTTCTCCTACTTCGTTCCAACATAACGGCGTTCGACATTTACGTCCATACAATACTTCATACGGTTCCGCTTGAATGCTGGAATGGTAACTGTTATTTTATGCAAATTCTATCAGTGGCAAATGATCTTACCATGATCCTCCGAAGTCTATGACACAACTTCTCAGCATCTCTTCAAGAGTCTGGATAGTCCTATCACTCTGCCCGTCAGTTTGCAGATGATAGGTTGTGCTTAATCAGATTTCAAATCCCAAAGCTTTCTGCAAACTTTCCCAGAACTTTGAAGTGAATCGACTATCTCTATCAGATATAAAGTTAATGGGACTCCGTGTCGGGTTACAATCTCTTTAATATAAACCTGAGCCAGCTTTTCTAAAGAGTAATTCTCTCTTATAGGTAGAAAATGTGCAGATTTAGACAGGCAATCAATAATTACCCAGATCGTGTCATACCCTTTTGGAGTTCGAGGTAATCTCATGACGAAATCCATTGTAATATGATCTCATTTTCACATAGGAATTTCCAGAGATTGAAGACTTCCATATGGCTTTTGATGCTCAATCTTTACGTGTAGGCACATTATACACTGTTCCACATATCTGGTTATATCTCTCTTCAATTCGGGCCACCAATAAAAAGGTTTCAAATCCCTATACATTTTATTGGTACATGGATGAATAGAGTATCGGGACTTATGGCCTTCATTTAGTATAGTGCTCCGGATATCCCCAAAACACGATACCCAAATTCGCCCTTGAAAGCATATAATTTCTTCATCATTCGGTTCCAGAGTTGAAATTATCTTACCCAACCTTTCTGTTTTGACAAAATTTTCTTTCATAGCTTCTTTATTGTAACATCCAATTTCTAATATGCTCAATTATTTGCTTAGTATATTTAATTATTGGGTTAAAGAGAGCTTATGATTTAGTGGGAGTTTAGGTTTGAAGTTTTAGAATTTTATTTCTTAAGAATATATTAGAGGATTTGGAAAATATCACGTCAAATGGATACGTAAAACGGATTTTTTTGGGAGATCTTTTCTAGAATATTTTTTTGTTGGATGTTATAGATTATCTCTTTATGAACGTCTAGGCGAAAACCTCATAGAAAACGGAGGTCCGAGCGAAAAGTTATGAATAATTTAAGTATTGATGGTCAAAATGGGTTCCTAGCCGGGCCAACCCGGCCCCTTTTTTCATATCATCTAAGTCAAGAACTCACACACACACTAGAGGTACGATTTCCACACACATAGGCTTGATTCAACTCAAATCAAAGAAGAACTACAAGATCTTGGAAGGATTTGATCATCAAGTAAGGTATAATCTATTTTTGCACTTGTTTTTTGTTGACATTCTTGTTTTATGGATTGCATGTTGAGATAGAGTTAGGATTTCATATGGGTTTTATCTTAAGTGTATAAAATGAGTGCTTTTTAGTGTTTATGGCTTGTAATGATCATTAGATTCAAAAGATTATCAAGATTTATGCAAGTTCATCATATGAACTTTGATTTGATTAAGTCAATGATTTGGGAGATAATATAAATGATAAAATAAAGGTTGGATTTTGGATGTTTATGTCAAATATGTTATATTAAGTTGAGATTCAGAAGTTAGTATATTTTGGAATCGAAATGGTTTGAGGAAAATGTATGAAAATGAGAATTTCGACATTTGAATGCATTGAAAGTGTGCAGACTTTGAAAATCTGTATAAAATCGTAGAAAAATCCAAATGAGGTGAGGCCAATTTCTTTAGTTAGATATTTGAGTCTAGTTTATTTCTTATTTATGATCAAGGCATGAATTCGAGCTTAAAATACACAAAACAGTTCTGCATGCAGCAACTGTACATAGAAATTTAGGTAAAATGTTCAAATAGGATATGTGTATATCATGGGTTTCTTATATTGATTGCTTATGAGATATTGTACATTTACTCCAGGGGGTAATTAAAACATATTTTGATACTTTGGAAGCAATCTAAGTGTGGTAGATTGGACTTGCTTTGTGAGCTCAATTCAGAGCTTTTCGGTATTATACGGTTGCCTGGTGAGTTATATAGTTAATTGTTACATATTGATTTGAACATATATACTTTCATATGAATGTTTTGGTCTTGAATGGAGTCACATGAACTTGATTTGTCTTTGATTCCGTCTCTTGAGTCGATTCCATATTACTATCTCGGTACATCGGTCTGCTTTCCGGATCCGGACTTGTTTGTTTTGTTCCTTGAGTTGTACGCCATAGTACGGGTACTACTTCATGTGGTACGCTGGAAGTTTATGGTGAAGTCAAGATCCTGGGTTGGACAGGTGAGACTTTCTGCGGTTGTGAATACTCATTGCTCAGAAAGGAGGAAGAACAATGAGTAAGGAGCCTTGGCATATACCCGATAGAGGAAGGCGGGCAGTGCGAGGTTTCCCATAATGTATGATTCCGACTCGGACTTTGGCATGAGCCCGGAAGGTGAAGGACGGGGGGATGCATTGTCCTCATTATGTATACCGATTCGATCTCTTGGTTCTTTATATTTATTGGTATTCTAACGTTGCTGAATACCTTTGGTTGTTGATGTTGTCTCCTTGTTGTATTGAGCATCAATGATATGGTATACTATGGTAGTTTGAATTTGGAATTCTATGATCTTGCATCCGGTACGTAATTGTTCACTCGGTTTCTTGTAACTCTCGGTTTGCATCTGGATTATGTCTTGAACTCTTTTATTGATAAAAGTTTATTATGTATGTTTACAATCGTGTGCGATATTGTTATGTAATATTTAACTATTTAACTCACTAAGGGTTGGCTTACCATTTAAGTGGCAACCTCTCTCAGGAAATAAGACGGACAAAAAGAAAGATTCTGTTGTTTGACTTGAAGATTTATCGGGGAACTTGAAGATATCGATTTTTCTTTTGGGTAAATATTAGCTTATATATATATAGTCTTGTCCCGTATTCTTTTGGCTACTTAATTTGGGTTGTAAGTAAATATACGTTATATCCGGTTTGRAATCGTGTTTTGGGTGGTTTTATCACTAAAATAGAACGGATATTTCGATRTTTTTCTAGAAATTAATATCCCATATTTTGAGGTTAATTAATGTTATGTCCAGATTTGTTTGTTTCAAAGTGTTAGCCTCTGGTTCTTCATAATCTTTGGACCATTGAATTGTCTCTGGACCATTACATGAGCTCTGGACCATTGAATTGTCTCTAGACCATTGCATTGCCTCTGGTTCAACCATTGTCTCTGGTCCTTCATAGTCTCGCCTCTGGTTCAACCATTGCATCTGGTTCAACCATTGCCTCTGGTTCAACCATTGCCT
>NW_020200987.1:89525-90918 GCF_001531365.2 Cynara cardunculus var. scolymus
CTCGCCTCTGGTTCAACCATAGCCTCTGGTCCTTCATAGTCTCGCCTCTGGTTTAACCATTGCCTCTGGTTCAACAATTGCCTCTGGTTCAACCATTGCCTCTGGTCCTCCATAGTCTCACCTCTGGTCCTTCATGGCCTCTGGTCCTTCATGGCCTCTGGTCAGCAGCCTCTGAACCATTGCCTGCCTCTGGACCATCCATTGCCTCTAGTCTTCCTCCAGACTTAGTTTTTTTTTAGCAGCTTTATCAGATTTTCCATCCTTGGCCCCGATTGCTTTGACAAAACTTTTGGGATAATTTAGGATCAATTTTGGTCCTAATAATCAGTAAATTATATTTTCTTGGAGATTTTATAAAATTGGTAATTTGGGGTTTGCTCAAGCCTAATGTTACAAATAAGGTATGAGAGCTGTGGTTTGAGTGAACTGGATATCATTAATGATATTCAGACTCAAACTTTGGTATTGACATTGCATAGTGACTAGGTTATGATTATATGGGATATAGACCAATAGGAGAGACCTAGGATTTGTTGGGGTACAAGGGATAGAATATTAGTTGACTTCTATATGTATTATAATTTCAGTACGATGTCTGAACATGATGCATCTAGCAACGCACCGGTTACTCAAGAAATTGTGGATGAAAACCTCAATCTTGAAGGGAATGTCCAAGAAAATGTGGACAATGACGATGAAGCCCAACTATCACCTCGTAYTGAGAGGTTATTGAAAATAATGAATGATCAAACACGGGCTGCTCTACGAGAACAAATAATAGAGTTTGAAAAAAAGTTATCTGAAGTGCAAAATCCAGATAATGCTCAGAATCCGGTTGTCCAAGGACCGAAGCCGGTTAATGAAGACATACCCAAACGAAGGTCGGATCGACCTTCATTTAAAACATTTAGAAGCAGTGGGGCTACAGAGTTCTCGGGACAGACGGACCCAGTACTTGCAATGCAATGGGTCGAAAACACTGAAAAGGTCTTCAGGATTGTTTACGTACAGGAGGAGGATAAAGTACGTTATGCTACAGCGACATTTACCGATCGTGCACTCATTTGGTGGAATGCCACATATCGATCAATGGATCCTAATAATAGGGATAGAACGACATGAGAAGAGTTTCAAGTGTTGTTCTTCGAACAATATCGCCCGGATGATTTGAAACAAAAGCTTGAGAAGGAATTCCTAGAGCTCAAACAGGGATAATATGAAACAGAGTTCAATCGGAAGCTTCAGTTTGCCCAACGGTTCGTACCAAGTGAAAAGGAAAAGATTAATCATTTCATCAACGGTCTTCGAGGAATATTCACGAATTCGTCACCAATCGCGACGTACCATCATTTACCAAAGCAGTTGAGTATGCAAGGAAACGGGAGCATGACCT
>NW_020200988.1:0-1287 GCF_001531365.2 Cynara cardunculus var. scolymus
TTTTTTTTCTTCACTCTAAAAGCCCACGATGACTAAATTTATTTAAATAKAAGGGTTTTATATTTAAAACACTAAAACTTAGTGTTTTATATAAATTGGGTATAAATTAGAACATTTGGGTATTGTATAGGACGTTTCAGATAATTTCGGGCCGGAACCGGACTTTCTAAGCAACTGCCGGAAATTCTTAAAAATTTCTCAACTAAACTAATCTAACTAACTCCTAATCTATAAAATAACTTCAATAATACTAATATAATCTTAATAATAGCTAACCTGGGATTTCGAATTTCCGGATGTCACAATCCGGTCAAGAAGTAGAACAATATAAGGCCCTTATCCGTATATAAAATGATGGGCTTGAAATTGGGCTTTAGAAATGGACGGATTAACAAAAAATATTAAACAAAACAAAACAAAAACAGATTAAAACTAACAAAAACACAAAAACTAAAAGAAATTAAGAAAAATTGGATCAAAACCACTGGTTTAAAAAAAAATTCAAGAACACGAAAAAATTTAAAAACATAAAAATCCGATTAAATCTTGGAAAAAAATGATCAAATCACAAAAATTTGTGAATAACAAAGATTCACAATGCAATTTCTAGCATTTTGATCATGTTTTTAACACAAAAACACAAAATTTTATGAAAAAAATCGGATCAAAAACAAAAAAAAATAAAGAACGCGAAGAACACGAAAAAAATTCAGAAAAAATTCACTTATCTTGAATGAATCTGATTTCTTGCACAACTTGCTCTGATACCAATTGTGTGTCCACAATATCTGATCAATTCTTCATTTCTTCATCACAACAATGGCAGATTCACAGATTTAACAATATGAACACATATATGAATATTGAGAGGAAAAGTCAATCCTCTCAATTCTGGTCAAACCTTCTGTTGTGCACATATGTATTACAATAAGCTCTCTTACCCTAATTACAAAGACTTAACCATATTTATATGGTCAAACTAACTAAACAAAGTCAAAGTCAAACCTATAAGAAAAGTCAAACACGCTAACTTTTACAATATAGACTATTTATAAACATTCAAGACGAATACAATTAATACTGATTTCTCAGTCCTAACAAGCTGTGTCTCCGCACAGAAGTTCTGGCGTCTTTTCTTCACAGAGACTCTGTGTCTCTTCACAGAGGCTCTGGCATATCTTTGCAAAAGCTCTGTGTCTCCGCACAGAAGTTCTGGCGTCTTTTCTTCACAGAGACTCTGTGTCTCTTCACAGAGGCTCTGGCATATCTTTGCAAAAGTTATGTGTC
>NW_020200988.1:2956-4348 GCF_001531365.2 Cynara cardunculus var. scolymus
AGATTGCTGCATTTGAAATCATTTTGTGCATATAAAACCTGTGAACTCACCAACTCTTTGTAGTTGACTCTGTTTTATGTCATGCTTTTCAGGTACTAAGTAAGTTATGTGGATTCTGGGAGCTTTACTTGGATCACATCGATTAAGACAGTTTTTATTGTATTCGAAAATACTTTTGTAACCTTGGAATACTGTTAAGTCGATGATTTATTTATTGTGAATCTTTGTAAAAATGTGTTTCTCTTAAACTGATGCCAAGACTCGCTTGTCTGTTAGCATCCCGTGTTTCCGCTTTAGTGGGGTGTGACAAATTTGGTATCAAAGCCTCGGTTATAGAGAACGCTGGTTTTTCTTTAAAAACCATCGACTATAACTAAAATGATTTCTAAACGATTTTCAATCATTTGTTTAAAGCGGGCCTTGTTGTTACACATCGGTTAAGTAAAGTCTGATCACCTGTGCTTAATTTATGTGTAATAAAAAGAACTTAATCGATCTGATTAGAGGTATGCTCTAGTTGTGACACTATTATGAAAAGCATGAGCTTAGTCCCACTTTTGCGAATATCTGTTTCCTAGGATTAGAGGCACTGGTCAAGAAGACCAGAAACAATGAAGTTGGAATCATTACCTTTGCAGAGGTTCTGATCCCATTATCAGAAGCTCTGCCATAAGTGAGTAAGAGAACCAGAGGATCCATGCATGAGATACATGAATGATAAGCATAGGGGTTGCCACAAAGGCTCTGGTCCCACTACCAGAGGCTCTGGTTGGAGCAAGATGTAGGATTAGAGGGTCGTTGAACCCTTAGTGTATCTAATGAAATTGCACCAGAAGCTCTGGTAGACACTCTGTGTACAGAGGCTCTGGCCTCGACACCAGAAGCTCTGGTAGACACTCTGTGTACAGAGGCTCTGGCCTCGACACCAGAAGCTCTGGTAGGCATCTTGTGATCAGAGGCTCTGGCCTTGAAAGTTCTGTGAGGAAACAGAGGTTCTGGTTTCATTAACAGAAGCTCTGGTATAGAACTCAGGTGTTGTCTAAGGATTTTAGCATGATTGTTGAGGCTTAGTGTTGTTTAGAAGTTTCCTCAAAACCGCTAAGCTCTTGTTAGAGGATACACCTTAGTAACCACGATTATTTATGTCACAGATCCTCTCAACGATTCCGGTTATGTAGTCGGTCGCTCCCAGAGGAAGCCAACTTGTAACGAAGAGATAGATCCATATGACCAGGATGCAATTTCTAGTGGCACTGCGGTCGCCCCAGAGGTGTCCTGCCTACCCTCAATAGAGCCAGCCCCTGATGTTCCATCGCGAACCCAGCAAGGACCAAGGATCAGACTCACGCCTCGAAAGAGTGTCTCTGTACCACAGAGGGTGACGTTTAGAAA
>NW_020200988.1:9793-11110 GCF_001531365.2 Cynara cardunculus var. scolymus
ACAGAAAAGCTATGCTGACAATCGGAGGAAGCCTTTAGAATTTCAGAAAGGTGATAAAGTTTTTCTAAAAGTCTCGCCTTGGAAGAGAGTTATGCGTTTTGGAAAGAAAGAAAAGTTGGGCCCTCGCTATATTGGTCCTTTTGAAATAATAGAAAGAATTGGACCAGTAGCATATAAATTAAATCTGTCCCAAGAGTTGAGCGCTATCCACGATACATTCCACGTATCGAATCTCAAGAGATGCCTATCAGATGAAACCCAGGTTTTACCCCTGGAAGACTTGCAAGTTTTTGATCAACTGCGTTATGTTGAAAAACCCTTAGAGATTTTGGACAGAAAAGTTAAGCAGCTGAGACATAGTAGAATACCCATCGTGAAGGTTCATTGGAGTTCCAAGAATGGACCGGAGTATACGTGGGAAAGGTAAGACTTCAAGAACAAGTATCCCCACCTCTTCTGAAGCCAACCAAGAATTGAAGCTCTGACGATTAAATTTCGGGACGAAATTTTTCTGAGTTGGGGAGGCTGTAACAACTCTGCACTTTTGGATTTCCAGGTTAGGACCTTATTTCGGAATCTTCATTAGAAAAGTAAGTCTTTTAGGATTAACCTTATCCAGAGTATGATCTTGAAGAGGTTGCCTACTCGATTAGAGACTCTGGCGTGAGCCACAGAGGCTCTGATGATAGCCATAGAGGCTCTGGCGACAGACACAGAGGCTCTGGTACTATCAACAGAGACTCTGTGTCTTTTCTCAGAGACTCCGGCAACTCTTCACAGAGACTGTGTCTCTTCACAGAGGCTCTGGCATATCTTTGCAAAAGCTGTGTCTCCGCACAGAAGTTCTGGCGTCTTTTCTTCACAAAGACTCTGTGTCTCTTCACAGAAGCTCTGGCATATCTTTGCAAAAGCTCTGTGTCTCCGCACAAAAGTTCTGGCGTCTTTTCTTCACAGAGACTCTGTGTCTCTTCACAGAGGCTCTGGCATATCTTTGCAAAATCTCTATGTCTCCGCACAGAAGCTCTAGCGTCTTTTCTTCGCAGAGGCTCTGTTGTCTTCTTTCTGAAGCGCTGGTTCCCCATACTTGATCATTTCTGTGCGGCAGCTGGTCTCATTCCAAACTTGGACATTTTGGTTTTTTTAGACTCTTGGGTCTTAACTTAAGGAAATGTATAAGTCCTTGGGCTTGGGCCTTTAGAGGCCAGCCCACTACTCCTCTTGAAGCCTCATATAAATAGCCCCCTTCTCTTTTGAAAACTCTTCATTATTCAAAAAGCTCTAGTCTTTCTCGTTCTCCCTCTCTAAAAAGTTTATCAT
>NW_020200988.1:11480-26902 GCF_001531365.2 Cynara cardunculus var. scolymus
GAGGTGTGCGACTCGAGGTTTTAATTGTTCTTGGGAAGGGTTTTAAACCCACCCAAAATCTTCAAATTCCAACAGATGGCGGCTGCCATCATTTGTTTTGGAAGGGCATTAAATGATGCCATTATTTGAATTTTTGGAGATATTTGTTAAGATTAATATTTAAAGTATCCGCTACATTGGTTTTAGAATCTGGCGGATTGCGTTGATAAACAGTTTTTACCCAACTTAAGTTTTGGAGGTTTAGAAGTTCTTATTAAATATTTGTTACTCTGTCAGGAAGTCCGAGCAGGTGATAGCAAACCTCGTAAGGAAACAATTGATATTCGCCAAACAGTGAGTTTCACGGCCCCTTTTTACCAATTTATCGTTTTTGGGTGAAAAGCATGATTATTGAATATTTGATAGATTTATATCGATATATGAATCTTGTTATGAGTATTTAAATGTATACATTATTGATATGTTGAGAATGAAAGTCCCCGTTTATTTCCACTACTATTAATTCATTTATGAACCCATGATTCTTGTGGATGGCGCTATTTGGTTTTTATACCCACCCTTTTTATTAACGAGTAAGGGTGCACTTGGTCATTAAATTTTGCTCTACACATGTGACACGAAGTGGTCACCGCTGAGGTAGTTCGGTAGGAGTTCTACACATGTGACACGAAGTGGTCACCGCTGAGGTAGTCCGGTAGGAGTTCTACACATGTGACACGAAGTGGTCACCGCTGAGGTAGTTCGGCATGAGTTCTACACATGTGGGATTTAGTCCCACCGCTGAGGTAGTTCGTAAGTATGCTCTACACATGTGGTTYGCTACCACCYCTGAKGTAGTTYGTGGGGCGTTTTTAGGTTTAGTAGTGGCTCAACAATATAAATCATGTGTATAACGTTGTTTTTAAGATATTGCTCATAAATTTATAACTGAGATTGCTGCATTTGAAATCATTTTGTGCATATGAAACCTGTGAAGTCACCAACTCTTTGTAGTTGACTCTGTTTTATGTCATGCTTTTCAGGTACTAAGTAAGTTATGTGGATTCTGGGAGCATTACTTGGATCACATCGATTAAGACAGTTTTTATTGTATTCGAAAATACTTTTGTAACCTTGGAATACTGTTAAGTCGATGATCTATTTATTGTGAATCTTTGTAAAAATGTGTTTCTCTTAAACTGTTGCCAAGACTCGCTTGTCTGTTAGCATCCCGTGTTTCCGCTTTAGCGGGGTGTGACAGTCTTCCCTTTGGGTAGAGGCATGAGGGAAAATACTTTGTTTCCCTCAAACTGGAGTAGTTCTTCTTGCATTCCGTCTATCCATTTTGGATCTTGTAGGGCTTCAGAAATCTTCTTCGGTTCTATCATGCTCAGGAAGTTAGCGAAGAGCCATTCATTGGCTGTTGTGGATCTCGTCTTGACAATAGATGTTGGATCACCAATGATTTGGTCATGTGGGTGATCTTTTATCCATTTGGTGCTTGATTGGGGTTTTGGAGCAACAAGATGCAGTTCTTCATCGACTGATGGAACTGCTTGCTCCACCTCGAAGAGATCATCCCCAGAGTGAGGCTTTGGTTCTGGTTCTTGATCTGAAGATACAGAAGAAGTAGAAGATGAAGTAACATAAGTTTCAGAAAAAGTTGTACCTTTAGTATTGGATATTTCATGTTCTTCATCTGTTCTGGAAGTGTGTTTTGCAGTAGGTGCATGTCCAGATATTACTTCTTCTTCGAAGATGTCTTCAAATAGTTGAGCTAACTCTAATTCATTGGGTTTGCCAAGTGATGAATCATAGGCTCTCTGATGAAGTCCGAGTCCTGAACTATTGTGTCTAGAAGTGATTAGTGTGGAGTCATCAAAGGACAAATTGATGCTTTCTATGACAATCTTTGTCCTTTTGATGTAGACTCTATAGGCCTTTGCAGTTTGAGAATAACCTAGAAAGATCCCTTCACCTGCCTTTTTGTCGAACTTGCCAAGATATTCCCTATCATTGAGTACAAAGCATTTACACCCAAAGACATGGAAATACTTGACGTTTGGTCTTCTTTGATTGATGAGCTCATAGGGAGTCTTCTGGTTCCTTTTGTTGATGATACACCGATTCTAGGTTAAGCAGGCAGTAGAAATAGCTTCAGCCCAGAAGGTGATTGGTAACTCCGATGAAGCAAGCATGGTCTTTGCTGCTTTCAGGAGGGTTCTGTTCCTTCACTCCACCACTCCATTATGTTGTGGAGTTATGGCTGCTGAAAAGTTTTGTGAAATGTCTTCACTGATGAGGTATTCATCAATTCTGGCATTTTTGAATTCATTTCCATTGTCGCTTCTAACTTTTATGAGTTTTCGTTGTAGAAGGACTTGGAGTCCTTTCATCACCATAATGAGTAGGTGAGAAACATCTGATTTCTTCTTTACAAACTCAACCTAGGTGTATCTGGAGTATTCTTCAACTAGATCTAATATGTACTTCTTTCCTGAGAGGTTTTGTGTAGATATGGGACGACAAAGATCAATATGGATCATGTCCAAGGGCTTGGTACAGGAGGTTTCTGACTTACTTTTATGAGAGGTCCGTTTCAGCTTTCCCATCTCGTAGGTTGAGCACAAATGGTCTTTTTCGAAACTGAGATCCGAAATCCCCTTGACCAGCTTCTGTTTGGCTAGCTTTCTTAGAACATCAAAGTTGAGATGTGAGAACTTTTGATGCCATAGCGAATTTTCATCGCTCTTATGGGATACAAGGCAAGGGGTGTTTTGTCCCTCAAAGGATTGAAAATCCAGAAGATAAAGATTTCCTTATCTCTTTGGCTTGATGATGGTTTGGCGGAGAATTGTTTCTATGATATACAGAAGCCCTTGCAGAATCTGACTTCAAGACCCTTGTCGTAGAACGGGCTTATGCTTAGTAAATTGTGCTTCAAACCTTCAACATAAGCCACTTTGTTGATGGAGATGTTGCCTTTTATGAGATTGTCGTATCCCTTGATGGTACCCTTGCTGTTGTCTCCAAAAGTGACAGAGCCTCAAGATTTTTCGATGAAGGAGGATAGCTGACTTTTGTCACCAGTCATGTTCCTGGAGCAACCTGAATCCATATACCATGGTTCCACATGCTGGTCATGCAAGACAAATTAAGGGGTTTTAGGTACCCATTTCATAATGGGTCCACGTTTGTTAGTGAAAGATACCTCTCTCTTTTCATCACCTTTAGCCTTTGCAGGCTTGGGTTTGTTTGCATTTCCTTTGCCCTTAGACATGGGCTTTTTCATGTTCTCATTGGTTTTAACATTATAGCGATAGACGTGTTTGGAGGATATGCAGCGATGTGTCAACATGTGGTTCCTCAGTGTTGGGTTCAAGTATGCGCGTTAAAGATTGTATTCAAGTTCTCCATTTTATTAAGCTTTTAATAGTTAGGCTTTACTACTTTCCTTATTACAAATAGTGATTAGACTTGTAATTGTCATTAACTTTTCTGTAATCAATCTGATTAGTGCTGTAATTTTCTCTCTCAAGAAATCATAGAAGATTGTTGGTTAAAATTCTCTCTACTCATACTCTTAATCTTCATCTTGAAGATTAATTCTGAATTTTCTATGATTTTGGGCATTTCACTCAGGTTTTGTAATAGAGCTAAACATTGGCAATTATAATTCTTTGAATATGAATGTCTAACGTTATTTTTATTCGGTAAAAATGAAAAAGTAATTGCAGGGGATGAAAATCTTGTCCTAGCATCTGTTGTTTTTACAAACTTCCTATCTAGTTTAGATTTTTTATTTTCTGGAGGTCTTGGTCTTTACTTCTTTACTACTGAGGAAGGACTACTTTTCTTCAGCTGAATGAGAGGAAAAGTGGTGATTAGAATTCTTAGAGGCAGACCACTTTTGTTTTTGCTCGTGAGTAAACTTAATGAACTTAGAAGAAGTACTTGGGCCTCGTGAGTTATTGTTGCAGACTTGACGTTGCTCAGTTTTCCCTTTCCTTTGTCTAAAGTTTTCATTGATTGTGAAACATCAGATTTCATTGAAGGTTTTACGTTTTGAGGCTTCTTATTCTCAATGATCTTTGGTGATTCACATACTATCTCTTCCTCAGATTTAGAATCAAGAAAGTCTCTTGCTGATTTCTCGAAATCAAAATTATCATGGATGTTTATGGGAGGTGTGGGTTCAGAGGTTGATGCATTAGAGTGATCTTTTGGGAGTTCCATCATTTCTGACTTAGACGAACTTCCAATTTTACTTGGTTGGTTCATTGATTAATCAGCTGACGGTTCCTTACTAAGATTCTCCTTTGTATCAACAGTACTTGCTAATGAAGTGAGATTGACAACCAGAGACTCTGATTTAACCATAGGGTTTCCATCGGTCTCTGATGAGGAGGCGTCGTTCCCTTCATTAGAATTTTTACATGTACTGCTCTCGTACACCACGTTTTCAAAATTTGTCTCAAGAGGACAGTTTTTCCATCGACTTTAACTCTTTTAAAATTTTCTTTAGGTTTTGGGAAAAAGTCAGGTTTTTGAATGCATCCAAGTTTGAAAGTGCATTCAAGAGTGGATTTCTTTGTTCCGATGAAGGAGTCCAATTCATTGAATCCAATCCCTTGAGTGTTCGTTTGACCGTTTAACTTTTCGTATACATTTTGGGCATTCCTGTATTTCTTCATTAGAAGTTCATTGGTTTGAAGCTTCTAGTGAAGAATCTCCCTTTCCTTTTGAAAGAAATCTTTGAGGGCTACTGAGTTAAGTCTCTCTGCCTCAGATTCTTTTAAGGCCTTCGCCTTCTTTTCTAAGTCCTTGGTTACTCTCTTATTTAATTCTAGAAGTTTTTCTTCCTCTGATTTTTTAAGAGTGGCAATGCGAGTTTTTTCCTTGATGAGTTCGGCATTTTCTTCGGTTAGAAGATCAGTCTCTCTTTTGTAGAAACTGACTTCTTTTTCTGCTTTAAGTCTTTCAGATTTTTTCAAAATTTAAATTTTATTTTAGTTTCAAGAAGCCTTTTGAAATTTTTATTACCCATAACTCTAGCTCAGATGGAGCATAGTTGGTTTCATCAAAAGAAGTCTCACATACCTGATCATCAGAATCAGAGGCGGATTTTGCATTGGACTTAGCCATCAAATATATGAGTGCCTTGTCTTCTTCATCGGATAAAATATCAGATACCCAATTTTCTTTTTCAGCCATCAGGCTTCGTTCTCTTGGATTGTATTTATATTTATTCTTGTAGTAATCAACATCCTTCACCAATCGTACTTTGCACTCTTTGGAAAAATGACCGATTTTTCCGCACCTATAGCAGCAAAGGTCATTCTTCCTTCCGTCTCGATCTTATTTCTCTTCCTCTCTTTTGTCTTCTCAATCTTCTCTTCCATCTCTTCTGTCTTCCCTCTGATAGAATTTTGATGGCTTCTTTTCATACGATGGCTGGTACTTCTCCCTTTTGAAGTCCCTTCATTCATAAGGCTTCTTGATGAACTTCTTCTGGAACTGTTTTGTGATCAAGGCCAGAGACTTGGCAAAGGCTTTGATATCATCATCTGATTCAGATGTCTCGTCCTAAGAGTCTAACTCTACTACCAGTGCTTTCTTTCCTTTTTTCTTGTGGTCTCTGGTGGAGGTCCTTGAAACATCCTTTTCTTCAGCAACATGAGCAAGGGGTCCGTCGATGGATACTTTCTTCTTCATGATATCCTGCTCTTAGGCAGCAAGCGTTCCATACAAGTCATGGAGTGACCAGCCATCTAAGTCCTGATTTTCAAGGAGAGACATCGACAGCTGTGTCTGTTGATCATAGATATCTCAATATCACTAATAATTAAATTAAGAATAACCAAATTATGGTGTTTGAATGAACAAAATGATGAACACTCAAGAATAATATATGAACATTCAAAGAATAATCTTGAGTGCCAAAGGTTTCACTTTATTCAATAATTATGTAAAAACGTAAAGCGTTAAAAATTACAATAGGCCTAACCACCTATTTATACTAGTAAGCTAATAAGAAGATAACTATCTAGTGAGACTATTTAGCTATTCTTCTACTAACAAATAAAGCTTATCTAAAACAAAGATAAACATTAAAACTAGATAAACTTTGTAGAATCCAGCTGTTTAGTGGTCATCTCCAACTGTCTTCCATGGGATATGAGTTCAACCTTATCTTCGTACCTTCTTTGCTTGCCTCTGGTTGAACTGGTGAAGGAAACTCCAAGTGTTAGTATCTAGAGGAGTTATGGAGATACACTTTCCATCGCATCTCTGGTTAGTTCAACCCTCTGGATGTTCTTCAGACTTAGTCATTTTTCCATGAAGTCTTCCATCGGCCTTCTGGTTCTTTATCACATGCTTGTCTTCATTACTTTATACATAATACTTAAGGGGTCTAACAATGTCCCCCTAAATAATGAAAGAACAAACATTTACTATTCTAGGAACATTTAAAGTATAACAGAGGCTATTCTAAAGAAAAAGCATCTTTTGCCAAATTTTTCATTGGAACAAATGATGAATTCTTACATTGGTGAAATGGAAATTACAAGACAAAAAATATAAGACTACATTTAGGGTCTCCACTGTGATATTTCCCAAAAACGCATAAGTAGTCCTCTGTAATCGATGACTGTAGATATTTCATAAATCAATCTCTGTCCATCGTCTGTTGGCACGTGAGATTTGCTCAATCTGTCTCTGATGGCTTTCTAAAACCATTTAAGTGTTTCATTTGAATACTTAAATGCCTCAGTCAACCTAAAAATTTTCTTCGCTCCAAACTCATTTTTGTATACCAAACCCAGTTCTGGTTGAGTAAGGACAGAGGCAGATCTCTTTTCCTGCAGGCCAGGGAAGTCTTCATCAGGTGGAGTGCAGGATAGTCTGTCGATGCCAAGCCGAAGAGCAATCTCGAAGTCACTCTTGGCTTGATGTTTCACCAAGGTCTCCATAGTTTGTACGATCACTTTTCTTCGCCATCCCAAATCATATGCCCTGATTCTATCGCTAAGTCGTGTACGCGTATAACTCGATCAAGTCATAGGGATTGAGATTGATCAAGTCGTTGTCACTAAAGACGCTGACCTGACCATGCGCTCGCTCTACTGTGTATTCGATGTACTTGATGGCTCGATTGGTGAAGGTCCTCATTTTGATGTCCATGACCAACCTTTTTCCATCGTTTGAAAAGACAACCCTTGGTGGTGGGGTGGTCTGTCTCACAAACCTATGGTGTAGGAGGTTCATGGATTCTAGTGAAAGGATTGGAGGATTGAGAATTAGTCCTTCATCGCGATCATGGTACAGGTATTGATGGATGTTCTCCATCATGATTGGCTCCCTCGGCGGCACCTCTAGACGTCTCCTGAGTGAGTCCATGTTTGCTATAATTTCATAGACTACCCCTTGAGGAGGGTGCCTTGAAGATGAAGGAATATCCGCTTGCACTTGGGTTTGTTATGCTGAGGGTTGTGTTTGGGGTAATGGTTAAGAGGGGGTTGGTGACGCAAATGTTTGGGTTGGGTCTGGTTCATTGGGCTCAGATGGGGTGACTTGGGGTTTAAGAGGTTGTATTTGGGTGGTTTCTGGTTCATTGGGTTGAGTTGGAGGTTGTTGTGGTGATGAAGGTTAGGTGGTTGTGGATTGAGGTTGTATGGGTAGAGTGGTGAAGGGTTGTGTGGTGCGTAGTGTTGGTGAGGGGGTTAATGGTAAGTTTGGAGTTGGTGATCGAGTGAGTGGTAGGTTGGTTGGTGGTGTGGATATCGGTTGATGAGCTTAACTCGATGGGTTCTTGGGGAGTAGCAAGGGGAACTTGTACATTTTGTACATCTTCAGAGGGCTAAGCCTTTGGTTCCCTCGCTTGGATTCTGGGAGAAGGTTGGTTTTGCGTTTAAGGTGAGGCTGGTGGTGCAGCGGGTTCGATTGGTTGTGAAGTGGTGGCCTGATTCTCAACCTCATGAGGACCTAGACCATGATCATCGGGGTCTGGATCCTCATGTCATCACCTTTTGAGGGGGCGGCTTGATGAGCAGGAGGCCCTACTTCTGTTCTTCATCCATAGCCGTATGTGATCGGCTAATGTGCGCACTCGATCCCTGTTGCACCATAGTTCCATGGAGCAAAGAAGAGAATTCGTTCGATCTTGCTGTTGTAAGAGACTCTTCTTCAACGCATTTATAGGCTCAACCGACCTGGCAGCAAACTTTGCATTTATCTCATTGAATGATGAGATAAGTGCCTTTGACAGAGCCATGAGATCGGCTCTGGTGGCAAACTCCGTGCTCGATAATGAAGCGGGTGGGGGCACGGAGGTGGAGGTGGATGTCGATGGAGGAATGGGAAGGTTGGCAATGATATTCCTCACCTCTGCAGTGAAGGAAGAGAAGGCTTCATCGAATGATGGGCCTACCGAGGGGGGTTGAGGAGGAGGAGGTTGGGGTATGTTGGCTAGTATGGTGGCTGGGAGGGAGGAGAGGGTGCTTTGGATGGTGGTCATTTGGGTAGAAAGAGAGGCTAATGTTTCATTGATGGATGAAGTTGGGGGTGGGGTAGGTTGTGGGATTTGAGATATGATGGTGGTTGGAAGGGTGTTTATGGTTTGTGAGATGGTGTTTAGTTGGGTAGTGATTAAGGCTAAAGTCTCATCGGTCACAGTTGCCTGGGCCGTGAGGGTGGCAATGGAGTGAATGAGGAGTTGGTTTCTTTGGGTGGAAAGGGAAAAGGAGGTGTTATGGTGTTAGGTGACTGTTTGTTGTAGCATTTGGAGACGGGTTGTGTTGTCTTGGGTGTGGGTTTCAAGGGTTGCAAGGGACTGTCGAACGGGGGTGAGGTCGATGGATGGAGGGTTGTCGACAATCCCTTATATGATGAGTTTTAGGTCTTCCAAGGATCGCTGGATCGAGTCTACAAAGGATTGGAACTCAGCCTTTGTGACCAGATCAGCCACATGGGTAACCCCTGCAGCAACAGATGTTGCAGGTTGAGCCTCAGCTCAAGAGGCGCCTTCATGGCCTTGTGAAAATGTGGGCCATGAAGGACTTCCATCATGTCCTTGATAGCCCTCTAGTGAGGAGCTATCTCTTGATGTTGCTACAACTTCCTCTTCTTCTTCGGCTTCAGAGGCCGAGGAAGAGAAGTAGATGTGTTTCGCCTTTGCTAGATCAAGTATCGAAGGGGGATGTTGTGCCCGAACAGGAGATCGCTCTAAACGATGTTTTGGATCAACAATGCCCAAAGCAACACATGCTTCTGGGTGTGTGAATCGTAGTGGCGAGTCATGAGGCGAAGTGGCTCTTATTTCTTCATGTCCCCTCTGTTGGGAGGGGGCGATGGATGGTGAGGTTCCTCAGCTATATCATCTCTAGAGGCCCGAAGAATGGCCTCTGGATGGATGGCTGGGTCGTCCTTGTTCAATACCCCTTTGGCCTTGATCGCCATGGGTAGTGGTGGTGGTTGCCCTTTGGGTAGTGGGGATGGGTATTGTATGTGAAGGGCCAGGGGATGTACGAGGAGTGTCATCATCATCATCTTCATCATCTGATGAGGACGACTCCTGTATTACCTCGATATTGTCAGGGGACGGGTCTATGTGCACTGGGGTAGCTGCCTTTGGTTCACGGGACGGCAGAGAGCGTTCGTAGGTTTGCCTAATCTCAGACGTCTCTGGTATGACGCTAAGCATGGTGCGAGAGACTGTCCTCTCGGTGGTGTAACCGTCCTTGGAGATTGTTTGGCGATGACCATTCATTATGAACTGTGGGGTCAATAGTTCATCGGCCGGTAGTTCGTGTCTCCTCATCGCATCCCTTATGAAGAGAGCGAGGAATCGTGCGAAGAGCATGGACGACAGTGGATTTTTTGCGGCCTTGAGATAAGGAAAGCGTAGTCCAGCGGTAGGTTGAAGAAGAGGCCGTACATGATAGTCATTATGTTGATGTTGGCCTGATCCATCGATCCCAGTTTGCAGGTCAGGGCTCTGTTCAATATGGAAAAGAACATATTCCACATTCGGGGAAGGAATTGGCTCTTAAAATTAGAGGCATTGCGTAGGTCACGATTGTAACCTAGCATGTGGATGAAGTGGAGGATGTCGGAGCTCGTGGGTGGTTCGGCGTAGTGGTCAATGCCAAGTTCTTGGTGTGTGGGAATGCAAAGGACTTTAAAGACCTTTGCCCAAGAGATTTTGACGGAACAGATCATGTCATTTGGGGCATCAATATCCCCCATGATTCCACGGCTGTCGAGGATATATTCACAGGTCTGCCAGTATTGTTAGACGTACTTGAGCAGTAGGCCATTGTCGGTTAATGTCAACGCCAGTTGGAGAACACAGTTCTCGAAGAACTCTATCATGATGGCAAACCTGTCTTCAAATAAGTTGGTTTGAAGATCGATCGCGTGGTTGTTTCGTTTTACGGGAAGGAACACCAGTGCACGGCTGGCAACGCCGGTTGATTGCACATGGTTGTCGTTGTTGTTTGACTCGTGAGAGGCGGAGGAAGGCATTGCTAGTTGAGGTTGCAAGTTTTGTGAGCATAAAGAGGAAGTGGTGTGGGGAAGATGGGTATTTATAGGTGGAGGAGGGGAACAGGAAAAAAAGAATAAAATTAAAATGGTAATCATGATAGTGGAAGACGTTTGGCAAAAATGTGATTTGGTGGGGATCGTGGGCTGTCTTGACGGTACTGTGCCATTAATGTGGGAGGACATGTGTCGTCATGGGGAGGGTGAATGGGTAATGTGAAGATGTTTATGGGGAACAACCTGTAAATGTGGCAGGCTTTTGTGTAAGGTGACGTTTGGATTATTTGGAGTAATTAAAAGTTATTCCAAATAATATCTCTTGAAATATCGCTCCAAAAACAGTTTAAAATTCCATCTAATTGTAAGATTAATACTAATTACGAAGTTTTGGTCTTCTAAAAACACATGAAGTATAATTTTTAGTCACAAAAGCTGCAATTTTGTATAATCTTTAAAGAGTTTGCAATTAAGATGGGTTTTTTGGATGAAAATTGTTTTGTCATGGAACCAGAGGGGCTCTGGTTGGTCATGACTCATTAGATGGGGAACCAGAGGTCTCTGGTTAAACATAACCTTTTTGGATGAGGAACCAGAGGTCTCTGGTTGAGCATGATGAATAAGTTCATCGATGAATTGTTGGGTTGTATGAATAATGAACCTTGGATAGACAAACTAAAGGCTCTGGTTAAGCATGGACAACCCATGATGTAGGACCAGAGGGGCTCTGGTTGCATACACATGTTTTATTCATCATTTTTCTAGCATTCTGGTGTCCAGAGGCTCTGGATAGTAGAACTAGAGGCTCTGGGATGGAAAATGCATATTTATGCAATGAAAATTCATGATGAATGAAAAGCTCCCCCTCAAATGATGTATGGGGATGAGATTTGTGTTTAAAACTCCCCCTTGAACCAATAAGAAGGTTGAATTTGATGACCAGAGGCTCTAGTCTATACAACCAGAGGCTCAGGTTGAGAAAGATGATGAAAATGATATGAAATGAGGCTAAATATGAGAATGGACATGAAAATAAGTGGGTCTTTGAGACCAGAGGGCTCTAGTTGTAAAGGCGATGAGAAAAGATATGAAGTTATGGTTAAGTATATGCAAAAGGGTATGAGAAGATGGAGCATTTGAGACCAGAGGGCTCTGGTTGCGAAGGTGACTCATACAAGTATGAAATTTTGGTTAAGTGCATGTATGTATATGTAGAAAGGATGTGCCTTTGAGACCAGAGGGCTCTGGTTGGAAAGGCTTTGAATCCAGAGGCTCTGGTCTTTAGAACCAGAGGCTCTGGTCTATAGAACCAGAGGATCTGGTTGAGAAAAGAGTACATGCATGAATGATCAAGGAATTCCAAGTTTGAGACCAAAGTAGCTCTGGTCTGAAAAAATTGGAATCCAGAGGCTCTGGTCTATACAACCAGAGGCTCTGGTTTGGCAGAGAATACTTGGTGAGAAATGCCAAGTATTTGCTTTGGACCAGAGGTCTCTGGTTGCAAAGGCGATGAAATTTTTGCCAAAAATTAATCTAAGTGATTCTAAATGGCTAGAGGCTCTAGTCTGCATAACCAGAGGCTCTGTTGTAGAATACTTGGAGTTTATGGCTAATATTTTTATATATCACTTATAGACATAACCATGAGATATTGAAGATCTCTAGTTTCAAACTAATGATTGCCTCTTAGTGGTGAGATTCATCATACCCATCTTGCTGACTATGAACAAAAATCTTTTCTCCTCAAGAGCTTTTGTGAAAATGTCAGCAAGTTGAATCGCAGTAGGAACAAAGTACATCTCTATATTACCTTTTTCAACATTGTCTTTCAGAAAGTGATACCTTACATCGATGTGCTTGGTCTTGGAATGCTACACAGGATTTGCAGAGATAGCTATTGCACTCTTGGAGTCACAGAGGATTGGTATGTTTTCATATTGAAAGCCATAGTCCTTAAGCTGAGTCTTCATCCAGAGAACTTGTGAACAACAACTAGCAGCAGCAACATATTTTGCTTCTACTGTAGAGGTTGAGACACAATTCTGTTTTCTGGATGTCCAACTTACCAGCTTGTCCCCCAAGAATTGACAGCTTCCAGACGTACTCTTTCTATCAAGCTTCCATCCTGCATGATCTGCATCTGTATAGGCTATTAGATCAAAGCCAGAGTTCTTAGGATAACAAAGACCCAATGAAGGGGTTCCCTTAAGGTATCTAAAGATCCTCTTGACTGTAGAGAGATGAGATTCTTTAGGATTGGATTGATACCATGCACAAAGACATGTAGCAAACATGATATATGGTCTACTTGCAGTCAGATACAGGAGTGATCCAATCATGCCTCTGTAGGTTGTTACATCCACAGATTTGCCTGATGGATCAACAAATAACTTGGTTCCTGTAGCCATAGGAGTTCTCATTGATGATGAATTTGAGAGAGAGTATTTTTTCAGAAGGTCAGTCACATACTTGGACTGATTGATGAAAATCCCTTCTGAAGTTTGTTTTATTTGAAGACCAAGGAAGAAACTAATTTCTCCCATCATGCTCATCTCAAATTTGCTTTTCATCTGCTCTGAGAATTTTTCGCAATGTTTTGCATTTGTAAAGCCAAATATGATGTCGTCCACATATATTTGTACTAGTAATATGTCACCTTTATGCTTCTTGAGAAAGAGGGTTGTAGCGATTGTACCTTTTTTGAAGCCATTGTTTATGAGAAAGGTGGATAAAGTTTCATACCAGGCTCTGGGTGCTTGCTTCAGCCCATAGAGGGCTTTGTCTAGATAGTAGACATACTCCGGATGTTTTGGATCTTCAAACCCAGGGGGCTGCTGCACCTAAACTTCTTCTTGAAGTTTGCCATTGAGGAAGGCAGACTTGATATCCATCTGATAGACCTTAAAGCTTTTGTGAGCTGCATAGGGTAGGAATATCTTGATGGCTTCAAGTCTTACGACGGGAGCAAATATCTCATCGTAGTCAATCCATTCTTCCTTGCAGTAGCCCTTGGCAACAAGCCTGGCCTTGTTCCTTATTACTATGCCATCTTCGTCCTTCTTGTTTTGGAAGACCCATTTGGTTCCTATGGCCGTCTTCCTTTTAAGTAGAGGCATAAGAGACCATACCTTGTTTCTCTCAAACTGAAGTAGTTCTTCTTGCATTGCGTCTATCCAGTTTGGATCTTGTAGGGCTTCAGAAATTTTCTTTGGTTCTATCATGCTAATCTCGTCTTTACACCAGATGTTGGATCACCAATGATTTGATGATGTGGGTGGTCTTTCGTCCACTTGATGCTTGATTGGGGTTCTGAAGCAACAGGATGCAGTTCCTCATTGACTGATGGAACTGCTTGCTCCCCCTTGAAGAGATCATCTACAAAGTTAGTCTCTGGTTCTTGTTCTTGATCTGAAGACACATAAGAAGTAGAAGGTGAAGTAACATGAGTTTCAGTAAGAGTTGTACCTTTAGCATTGGAGACTTCATGTTCTTCATCGATTCTGGAAGTGGATTTTGCAGTTGGTGCATGTCCAGAGATTACTTCTTCTTCGAAGATGTCTTCAAATAATTGAGCTAACTCTGATTCATTGGGTTTGCCAAGTGATGAATCAGATGCTCTTCTTTGAAGTTCGAATCCTGAACTGTCGTGTCCAAAAGTCATTGGTGTGGAGTCATCAAAGGACATATTGATGCTTTCTATGACAATTTTTGTCCTTTTGATGTAGAGTCTGAACGCTTTTGCGGCTTAAGAGTATCCCAGAAAGATCCCTTCATCATCTTTCTTGTCGAACTTGCCAAGATACTTCCTATCATTGAGTACAAAGCATTTGCACCCAAAGACATGGAAATACTTGACATTTGGTCTTCTCTGATTGATGAGCTCATAGGATGTCTTCTAGTGCCTCTTGTTGATAATGGATCGATTTTAGGTGAAGCATGTAGTAGAAATTGCTTCAGCCCAGAAGGTGATGGTAACTCCGATGAAGCAAGCATGGTCCTTCCTGCTTCCACAATGGTTCTGTTCCTTTGTTCTACCACTCCATTCTGTTGTAGGGTTCTGGCTGCTGAAAAGTTTTGTGTGATGCCTTCATTGATGAGGTATTCATCGATTCTAGAATTTTTGAATCCAGTTTCATTGTCACTTCTAACTTTAATGAGTTTTCGTTGTATAAGGACTTGGAATCTTTTCGTCACCCGAATGAGTAGGTCAGAAACATCAGATTTCTTCTTCACAAACTCAACCCAGGTGTATCTGGATAATTCATCAACGAGTACCAATATATACTTCTTTCTTGAAAGGCTTTGTGTGGAGATGGGCACACATAGATCAATATGGATCATATCCAAGGGCTTGGTGCAGGAGGTTTCTGATTTTGTTCGGTGAGAGGCCCGTTTTATCGTTCTCATTTCACAGGCTGAGCATAGATGATCTTTTTCAAAGTTGAGATCAAAAATCCCCTTGACCAGCTTCTGTTTGGCTAGTTTTCTCAAGATATCAAAATTCAGGTGTGAGAACTTCTGGTGCCATAGCCAATTTTCATCGCTCTCGTGGGATACAAGGCAAAGGGTGTCTTGATAATGGTTTGACCGGGCTTTGTTTCTATGATACATAAACCTTTGCGGAACCTGACTTCAAGACCCTTGTCGCAGAACTGGCTTATGCTTAGTAAGTGGTGCTTCAAACCTTCAACATAAGCCACTTTGCTGATGGAGATGTTGCCTTTGATGAGAGTTCCATATCCCTTGATGGTTCCCTTGCTATTGTCTCCAAAAGTGACAGAGCCTCCAGATTTTTCGATGAAGGAGGTCAGCTGACTTTTGTCACCAGTCATGTGCCTGGAGCAACCTGAATCCATGTACCATGGTTGCACATGCTGGTTCTGCAAGACAAATTAAGGGGT